>NC_134550.1:21153478-21389921 GCF_025594145.1 Primulina tabacum
GGCATCCACAAAGGGGGAAATTGTTAGAATTAAATTTATTGTGGAGATGCTAAGGAAAAACCAGTAGATGTTGGATTAGTACAAAACCAGTAGAACCAGTAGATGTTGTAAACCAGAAGTACTTGTATCGAGCTAAAACCTGCTTAAATAATTTCTTAGCTAAAACCAGAACTAGAAGGATACAAAATTCGAAATATACACTAACAGAATCTTGCGTATCTCAAAGTCTCTAAATATTACCGTTGATCTATTAACGTGATACCAGCATTTATTGCTTCATTAAATGCCATTAAATGCTATACAAGAACATTTAAGACGGTATACCATTTTTGGTATGAACTGCGACTGATTACTTTTGATGTATTCTGCAGGGTCCATTTTAAGCAATAAAGCTGAACCACCAAAAAGAAAAGAATCGTTCAGTTTTTGAACGTTGAATAGAGCCTATATATGGAGATTAAGGATTTCGTGAAGAAAAATGTAGCATTTTGAAAAAAATCTGAATTGAAAAACATCATTCGAGCATTGTTAGAACTTTCAGTTATCTAAAGAGCTCAAACACTGAAAAAGCAGCACACGCTTCATTGCATACTCTTGATCATTGAGATCATATTGTGCTAAGCTATTTTCGTTATATCTTCTCAGGCTATTCACTTCATTATTTCATTGATAGAAGAATTTGTAACTGGAAAAAGTCTTTTCCAGAATTTAAGATCATTCAAGAAGTTGAGTTTTACGCTAAGAGTTTCAATAGGCGAAGGGTAAGTCCTGTTGAAGTGGATGTGTACAATTGTTGTACTGTATTCACCAAAGTCTTTTACTGATACCTTCTGGAAACAGAAGAAGGGGAGACGTAGAAGATTCATATTCGAACTTTCAGAAACAAGCCTTGTGCTATCTACTGCTTTTCGGCTTTATCATTTTTCACCCACTAACCAACAGATCGTTTTCCGCACATTATCATGTGATCTGCTGGTCTTTATACTTGAACAAGAATCGTTAAAATCTCTAACAGGATTTTAGCACATCATTCGAAAGAATTTATTAAGTTGGCCATTGAGTTTATTCAACCCCCCCTTCTAAATTCAACCGATCATCAACACTGAATAAGGAAGTAAATTCACACTTGCTCCCAAATCCAACAAAGCTTTTTTAATTTTATTTTCTCCAATAATACATGAAATTGTTGGACAACCAGGATCTTTATATTTTAAACTAGAATTATTTTGAAGAATAGAACTTACTTGTTCAGCCAAGAATGCTTTTTTCTTCACATGCAATTTTCTCTTTACAGTACATAAGTCTTTTAAAAATTTTGCATAAGAAGGTACTTGTTTAATAGCATCTAATAATGGAATATTTATCTTCACTTGTTTAAAAACTTCATAGATATCAGAATCACTTTTTTGTTTTTTATGATTTGTTAATGCATGAGGAAATGGTGGAGGTTTATTTGACTTATTTACTATTTCAGATGATTTATCATTCACCATATTATTCTTAAAATTTAAGGTATCATCATTCTCAAAAGTATCAGGATTATCATCCTTACTCTTTGATTTTAAATGATCCTTGTTTTCATTACTATATGGATCATTAACTATTTTACCACTTCTAAGGGTAATAACAGATTTTATTTGATCAATTTTTTCATTTTTTAATTCTTGATTTTGATTTTTAGGATTAGGTTGAGGTTGAGATGGAAATTTTCCTTTTTCATGAATATTAAGTGCAGATGCAAATTTTGCAAGAGTTTCTTTCAAATCACTCATAGATTGACTGTTTTGAATATTGATAGACTCTTGTTTGGATAAATGCATGAATTACATCTTCAAAGTTTTTTCTTGGAGGTGTAACATAAGGAATATAACCTTGATGATTTTGGTTATTTTGAAAATATTGTTGTGACGGTTGTGCATTATTATCATTCCTCCAACTAAAATTAGGATGATTTTTCCATCCAGATTATATGATGGTGAAAAAGGATCTAGTATTGGTTTTTTATAATTGTTAACATAATTTGCTTGTTCATGGAGACATTCTTTAAATGAAGGTAATGTTGGACAATCTTTTGTAGCATGATCATGTGTATCACATATATGACAAACAATTTCTTGAATACTTTTTAATTGACCACTCTTTTTCATTTCTAATGACTCAATTTTTCTTGCTAAAGATGCAAGTTTAGCTTGAATATCTATATCATCTTTAAGATTATAGATACCACCATTTGTTGAATTATTGTTTTTAGTTGTTGGTGGTTCTATTGTGCCTATATTATCCCAATTTTGAGCATTTTCTGCTAATGAATCCAAATATTCCATAGCTTCATTTGGGTTTTTATCTTCAAAAGTTCCATTACACATGAATTCTATCATTTGCCTATCTTTAGGTATTAGACCTTCATAAAAGTGAGAAACTATTCTCCATGTTTCAAAACCATGATGTGGCATGTATTAAGTAATTCTTTATATCTATCCCAACATTGATAAAACGTTTCTCCTTGTTTTTGAGAAAAAGTTGTAATTTGTCTTTTAAAAGAGTTTGTTCTATGGGAAGGGAAAAACTTTTTGAGAAATTGTTGTTGCATTTCTTCCCATGATCTTATTGAACTTGATCTTAAATTTTGTAGCCATGTTTTAGCTTTATCTTTTAAAGAAAAAGGGAAAAGCTTTAATCGAACTATATCCATGCTACAATTTTGATCATTATAAGTGTTACAAACTTCCTCAAATTCTCTTAGATGCAAATATGGATTTTCAGAATCTAAGCCATGAAAATTTGGTAAAAGTTGAATAATTTGAGGTTTGAAGTTGAAATTAGATGCATCAGGAGGAAAAACTAAACAAGATGGGGCACTAGTTCTAATAGGGTTCATATGGTGCCTAAGTGTTCTTAATTGATCATGTTCTTGATTATTATTATTATTATTATCATTATCTTGATTATTTGAATTATCATCCATGTTTAAATTATTTTCAGATACTCGAATAAGTCTACCACTTTTTTTTCGACTCCAAATACTCATAAAAAAAAACAACACAATACTTATAAATAAAACATAATTAACAAATATAAACTTAATTTATACCTCCCCGGCAACGGCGCCAAAAACTTGCTACTACTTAAATAATAATTCACCCAAGTGTAGGTTGTCTGCAAGATATATTTCGTAAGTACGAGATCGATCCTCAGAGAGGTTATTTTGAGTTTAAATTTATTAATTTATAGATTACCAAATGCAAGAATGAAGTTTACAAATTATAAATTTTGTCAAGGCTTGAGGATTTATTCTTGGTTTATGTAATATTGTTTAACTAAAAGTAAAACAAAAGAAACCACCATAAATAATGGTTCCAAGAAAATTAAACACACACATAATATAATATAGTTCCCACTATAAAAATACCGAATTAACCGATATTTTATATATGGTACCTATGATTATAATTATAAATATAAATAAATAATTGCATAAAGTAAATGTTAAATTAAATCATTATATTTCATTTAGAACAACCGGCAGAGCCACGCTATTGCCTAAATGAATATATTGATTTAATAAGTTAGTTGCGGTAAAGTAAAAGTTAGTTGCGATAAAGTAAATGTTAGTTGCGAAAAGTAAAAGTTAGTTGCGAGAAAGTAAAAGTTAGATGCGAAAAATAAAAGTTAGTTGCGATAAAGTAAATGTTAGATTGTTAGATGTTAGTATTAAATCATAATATTTCATTTAGAACAACCGGCAGAGCCACGCTATCGTCTAAATGAAATATTATGATATTATATAAATATATATATATATATATATATATAATAATAAGTGATGAAATATTTATTGTATCAAAATTAAACAACAAATCAAGATAACCACTTTAATGGTATCAAGCATTTGATGTAAATTGATAACAACAAATAATTCATTTTTATACCTACAATAAAAATAAGTTAGCTAAATGAAAAGAAATAAAGAAAGAATATACAAAATATAAACAATCTTACTTCACCAAAATGCATCCTCTTCACCTTGACATAATAGATTTAGCTTGCCATAAGCTTACTTTTGATCAACACTAAAATATCACTCATAGTTGAGAACATGAAAGAAAATATATTGGAACTTAGAACTTTGATACACACTCACACTATATTTTACAATGAGATAGAATGATTCTCAAGCTAGCACAAGGCCTCTATTTATAGCCAAATGAGAGAAAGGGTCAAAATTTTTATTAATGCCATGTAGTTGCAATAGTATTCTTTGTGTCCTCCAAGTTCAATTCATGTCCCTTCTTTCAATGCTTTGTTCCACAACTTTAATCACCGAATTTGACTCTGCTCAAAACGGCAAACATGTGGGGAATTGTCTGTAGATGAATTGGCCACTTGGTTCACCTCATTTGGTTAAATATTGAAATAGTTATGATTTTTTACTATATGCTGGTCATAGTAAAAGTAAATTTGTCCTCCTTTTGATATTTGCACAATTTGATCATCTTAATGAACTTTTTAGGCAATCATGTCTTCTGCAAGTTGTAGATAATTCTCAATGATTCCAAACATGTTTGAGTCACCTCCATTTGAATTTTCTAGCTGAGTTCTCATTATTTTACCAACACGTAGAAAACCTGAAATAAAACATATTTAGCAAGACAATTAAATATAAACAACAATACTAAAATAACATAATTTTTATAATTTTAATGAAACTTAATTTTAAATACAGGTTGAACATATAATAAATTATTAATTTTAAGTTTCATCAGTCCCACTACATGTACATTCTGCTTTTTGTACAGTTTTTCGGTTGTAGAGTTATATTTCCTTAACTGATTATGTGGTTTGACACAGCCGATGGAACTAGCTCATATCTCACAACTTATTGCAGTAAGACTGATCATTTCCAACTGATCATCCAGTCGACTACACATTTCAGTTAGCTTAGTTCAGTTTCCTTGTCTTGCGCACTAATCATCATTTAGGCAATCCACTATTTGCGTATATTTTTTAGCAGTTATATTCAGTATTCTGGATCAGTTTAGTTCAATCTTTAATCGCTCTATTGTCAAACTCCGAATTAAGTTTCTAACAACATCATATTATGTGTTGAGTATAGTTGCATGAAAAATATGTTGCCTTATAATTATTTTCGTTTTTTATGTATGTTATGCCAAGAAACTCAAGTTTTTAGGATTTAAAACTCTTTCTATTGATGCATGAAGGGGCTTCCTGGTAGAGACACCAAAAGGATAAAGTTTAGAGGGTTTAATGGCCTAGAAAAGGTTGCACAAGGGCTGGACATGGAGGGTAACTAGGTTGAACGGAAAATTGCATGGTTTTTTTAGTACTAGGGTTTTGGATAGGGCACCCTTGAGAGCCACAGCTTGTAGCTGCTATGAGGGCATTGCTTAGGAGACCTAAGAGGGCTGCAAGATGGTGATAGATGGCGCACAAGAGTTGGTTCGAAGGTCTACGATGTTCGTGTGAAGCAAGGGGGAGCCGCGCACGTTTGGGATGCGTTTGATGGGTTGTGGGCTTTAGGCTTCTCAAGAAAAATCCATAGGGGTCTAGTAGGGTCCTAGGGTGGCTGCACGATGGCTGGTGCGAAGGCTAGGGGCCGGTACGCAAGCTTGGCGTCGAGCATGGCTCCCTAAGGCACTGCTTGAAGGGTTGGGCACGGTTGGGGTGCTAGGCCTGGTCCAGTAGGTTTTCAAGGGCTTTAGTAGTGTCCTAGGGTCGATGGTTAGCGGCTGGACAGGATGGTTAGGGCTTAGGCTTGCAGAAACTCATGGTATGTAAACTGGGGTTTTCGAAAAGGTAGGGACAAAAATTAAGTTGGTGTCCTAGGCTGGTCCAAGGGTTTAATGGGCTTGATTTGGGTTGTATGTTTAGGTGTTAATAAGCTTTGGTTCAAGTTTGGTAAAGTTTGGTTAAGTTTCGAGTCCATACGAGTCAAAACCGGCATGTCTAAGTTTAAAAACGAACTGGGAAATTATTCGAGAAGTTTAAGTTTACGTCTAAGAATATTTGTGGGTGTATTTATGGTCATATGTTAAGTTTGGATGGATTTGGATTCGTCAGTTTTATGGTCTAAAGTTAAATTGGGAAAGTTAGGGTTTCAGGGGCAAATAGTCATTTTATCATGAAAAATTTTAGAGGTCCTGGCAGTGCCCTGAATGCTATAATAAATGTTAAAATGTTTATTTTAAATGTTTTTGAAATTTTATGAAGAAACGTTAATGCTAAAAGACACGTTGCATGCTTGGTTTAAAAGAAAAATGATTATTATGCGCATGAATTTTTATAAGTGATGGAAATATGAACGTTGATGGAGGTGAATTGATTGTGACTAATACTACGATACGATGATATGAAAGGCCCAGACTCAATTGACAGATGACAGTGTCGCTGATGTCCCCCGGGCCGCCTGGTAACGTGGTAATACGTAGATGGATCTATCGACTTTCAGCTAATACGAAAGTCACAATTGAGGATCTGACTTCAATAAAAAGGAAAATGTATACGTATATGAGAAAAGGAAAAAGTACAGGATGAAGAAAAATCTTTAAAGTTTATGTTCATTAAAAGTTATTTTGTTAAAAGTATTTTCACTATTGCTTTTGACTATATATGTATTACTTACTATCATGATTAAGGTTGGTTGAGTCAATAGACTCTCTAGGTGTAATCGATGCAGGTGAGTTTGATATTAATGGAGGTCTTGATAGCTGGACTGAAGGTGCATACAACATGAGGACCGTTACTAGTTTTCCGCAAATAAAATAAGTTTATGATTTATGACTACTTTAAAACTTTTATGACTTATGATGCTTTTGAGAGGTTTTTTTTATAATGTTAGAGTTAAGTTTATTTATGAAATAATGTTAGCTTAGGGTTGGTTTACGTTTACGATTTTGCGTTTTAAATGTGTTCTTTGGATTTTCAAATAATAGTTGGTTGGTTTATTTTTAAATGGTGCAAAATATTCATATTTTAATGCTTAGTGTTTCGGCCGAATGAATAGAAAGAAAAAATTTCTAGTATATTTTAAAGAAAAACGAGTAGTTGACGTTTCATCTACAGTCCTTGCATCTCAGTCAATGTAATTGATGACTTGGTCAAGAGCTGGACCAGATTAGTTAGTCTCGAATTTTTAGAATTTAACTGCTGAATCACAAACTGGTTCTCATCATTTTCTGCTGTCAGCTCAGCAATTTCTTTTTTTCATATTCGACAGATCAACTGATTGTTAACAATCGGTTTCAGTTTTGCGTCTTTAGGATAAATTTGCTTTGCTTTAACTTTCTCAAAGGAGAGAGCAAGCTTTCGCTATTTGTTTACCATGTCATGCAAAGTTAAAATAATTCTTCTCATGTAAAATCAGTTGAACTGAAATCAAATATATGTTCACTGTTGGATTCCAGCTCACCATTATTAGCCATGAGGCATTTCACCTCCTTCTTCATCACTGGAGCTGCTCGAGCTCTCAGATTCTGATTTGTCAAAAGTGAATTTCTACCTATTTAGACTTTTTTTTCTTCAGCCGCTAAGGCTTCATGCTTCTTTCTAGATGAAGTTTTGTCATCCTTAGATCTCTTTTTGTGCTCAAAGGGATTCTTTCCCTTTTCAACTGATCTCCTGCTTTCCTTCTTCGTCTTGGGATAGTAATCTATGAAGTGACCAGTTTTGCCACAGTGTAGCAAGCATTTGGCTCATCCTTGGACTCATTCTTGTGATAATGCCTCTTGACCGATCCTTGGTTGCTTCTCATGAACCTCCAGATTTTTCTGACAGACAATGACATCGCGTCATTGTTTAGTTGTTCAACATTCTTCTCAACTCAAATGGTTGGTTCCAGTTTCAGAGCACTTAGAGCGGTTCTCCCTCTTTTGTCTGCATCTCGAATTCATATGCTTTTAGATAAGCAAAGAAGTCATGAATTTCCACTTTATTTAGATCTTTCGATTCTATCATGGTCATTTTCTTGACATCCCACTCTTTGGGAATACCACGCGTCACTTTCAGTTCAACTTCTTTATTTGAATACATTTTTCCTTGTACATTCAGTTCGTTGACAATGCTTCTGACTCATTCAATCGAATTCATTCATTTATTCACAAGATTTCATTCTGATGTTGTCAAATTTCTGTACAGAAACTGAAAGTTTCTTTCCTTGGTCTGCTCATTGCTTCACATAATTGAATTAGTTTCTCCCAAATTTCTTTGGCAGATTTGCATATCTTTATCTTGCTAAAAGTGTTCTTGTCCACGTCTTGTATAGTATATCCTTGATAACATTATCCAAATTAGCTTTCTTTTGTCTTCACTTGTCACTCTTCGCGTGTTTCTCAATACGATGAGGTGTTCTATCAGTTTGAGCAACAACAATATTTGCTTTCATGATCTTCATTGGTTTATTAGTCATGACGTACCACATATCATCATCTTGTGCAGCTTAGTGATCTTGCATTCTAATCTTCCAGTCATCAAATTCTTCTCTGGAAAACATAGGAATTTTATTGAAGGAAGTCATGGTTATTCGTATATATGTATTTGGAAGTATTCAAGAACAAGATTTAGTCGCTTTGATACCACTTATTAGGATTTGTTAACTCGGATAAAGTGTTCAAAAGGGGGGTTGAATAAACACTAGGCTTTTTGAGTTTTTTTTCAAATGTGAGTCAGTTATTTGAGGAAATGATCTCGAAATCTGTATGTCAATATCAATCAGTTTACTAAAATAGTGCGAAAATAAACTGAGAGATAGATTTGAATATTTTGGGTAGGGTATTGTAAAAACTAAAGGTATGGAAAAATGAATACATGTTTTTTTATGGATGTTCGGAGATTTAAAATTCTCCTACGTCACCCCTTCTATCTCAAGGATAGGTTGTCACTAAAATACTTTAATTCATTACATTAGTTCTGCGAACTGATCAGGAAGCGGGCGGGCAGCTCAGGCGGGTGCCAGAGAACGTCTAGGGCATCGTGGTGTGTCATAGGCTTGAATTTTTTGGGTCTAGAGTGTGATTTTCTGATTTTACAAAATTTTGGATAAAATTGAAATTTTATGAAAATTTGTTCAATTTTTCTTTTAAAAATCAAATTTTGGTAAATTAATAATTTTCTTGTAAAATAAATAATTAGAAAATGATTTTTTAGTTATTTATGGTAAAAACAAGTTTTATAAGAAATCAATTATTATTGAATAAATTAGAAATTAAATAAAAGGTGTTTATTTAATTTATTAACTTCTGTAATAATTGTGGTGTCTAATAATAAAATTACTAGATGTGTGATTTAATCAATTAATCAAATTTATTTAATTAATTGATGTTTTTATGTGATGTTAAATGCATGAAGGATGATCGAGAGGCTTGATCAATGCAATAGGTGTATGTTAAGATATTTTATTGTTTAATTCATTTTGTTAATATTCAGTATTATTAAAGTGGTCTAGTTTATGGCTCGTTCCTACCCCATGAGATGTATCCTTATGTGTCATAGCTATTCAAATGTAATTATTAAAAATAGTGAGAGATCAAGACTGGAAGATGGTAGGCTCTTGCACAAGATGAAGACATGTAAAATATTGGAAGCTTTTGTAATAAATTGCATTTGCATCCCTGCATTCAACTAGGTTATGGGTATGGATCCATGTCTGGCTTATATGGATCTAATAGTGTTGGTGACCTATCATCTTTATTTATTTTATTATTAAATGCCATATTATGATATACATGCGATATATAGTAGTATGCATGTATGTATATTATTAAATAATATAGTTGCATGAATCCAACAAATATACAAACTCGTAGAACACAATTTTAAATTAAATTGATGAGACAATTTTAAAAATTAAAATTCCCCATTTTGAATAAAATTCAAAATTTATATCACGTAGTGGTCATTGTCTAACTCATATTATTAGGGAGGCCTGGATGCCCAAAAGCTGTGATGTTCACCAGACATATGATGTGAAATGAGTGGAACTCCCATGACTTCGGCTCATATTATTGAGAGAACTCATGGCGACCGTCCACTAAAATTCAATATTTATGGGTTGGTTTGACACATGGAAATAAACGGCATCATGTTAGTGGGTCCTTATTAAACGTGAGGCTAAACACGAAGAGGTTGAAGAGGGATGCAATTGGACTCTACTTTTTAGAAATTATAATTTGCTGATATTATTGGGGATCATAATTGTCTAATTAGGCTCTTTATGCCCAATAAGAAAATATGATTTCTCTTTTTCATCATAAGGTGGTAGAAATGTCAAAATAGTGGGAGAAAAATTTAGAAAATAAAATCCATATTTTATATCTTAAAATTATTTTAAAATAATCAGTAACCATTATCAATATTTTCATTTTCATTTTGAGACATGCTCTATATGTTATTGAGTTAATTAAAAATATTATTTCTATTTCTATGCTTGATAGAGATGATTATGCTTGTGTTTTAGCTAAAGTGTTTGCAATATTTACAAGAATAGATGTTTGATAGAAACAGGAGAAATAATGAACGATCTCTGTAACTTAAAATTAAAGATATCCCGTTGAACAATATCCAAGCACATATGAAAACAACAACCAAACGAAAGAAAATTAGATGATCCGATTCTCGCACAAATATTGCACGCTAGACTAGGTCATATTTCCCAAATAAATATGCAAAACTAGTAGGAAAAGACTTGTTTGACTTATCATACCTAAATTCTCAACCTACTGGTGAATCATGTCTAAAGGAAAAATGACCAAGACTCCCTTTAATGGAAATGTGAACATGCACATGGTCTACTGGATTTAATCCACACAAACGTTTGTGGCCCGCTAGTGTTAGCACAAATATGAGCAATCCTACTTCGTTACTTTTACTGAAGTTGAATATATTGCTGCATCTACTGCTGCCAAAGAGGCATTTTGGATGGGGAATTTCGTCCAAGTGTTGGACGTTATTCCTAATGGAGTAGATATAGTCCCGGTGTACTGCAACAACACTAGTGTCATTGCACAAGCAAAGAAACCAATGTCTCATCAGCGATCGAAATATATATTGAGGAAATTCCACATCATCCGATAGATTGTGGGAAGAGGGGATATTTCAATCGAGAGAGTCGCCTCTGCAGATAACGTTGCTGATCCCTTACAAACTCTTGTCAGGACAATTGTTTGAGAACCGTCGCGAAACAATGGGATTAAAGTTTATGGGTACTTGGCTATAGGGCAAGTGGGAGATTGTTAGAGTAGATGCTCTGTAAGCCAACAGTTGGCTAAGAAATTTATTGACTATGTTGTAATAAATAGTATTTATTTTAATATAATATACATTTTATGGTTTTTTTTTACTTTATTTGTATACTCATGCAATCAATATGGATAATTATACTTTCATACAAATGAATCGTAATTTGATTTTGAAACTCATTTGTAAACACTGTTTTATTCTAAATTTGTTCCTAGTTGATTCAGCCGTCTAAAAACAATGATAAATGCAGCTCGAGCTTGAGATTAGCATCTGTGATGTTGTGTACCGTGTTTCATGGTAAGGGCATAGAGATGTCCAATCATTCAGATGAGTAATCATATGATGATTGCACCAAACAACTATCCCTCGGACATGTCAAGTGGTTATCATTCATCGAGACAAAATTTCATATTTATGATTGTACATTCTTAGTCCTTACCACCCGGGACAACACTGAGGCTTTACATACTAGGATTGTGATTTGACTCGTTTACCGACTCCGCTAGGGTCACAAGGTGGCGAGGTTGGATGCAATTACGACATGTGTAGGAGCTAGTGCATTGTATTTGGGAATTCACTGCTCACTTACGGGTGTAGATATCCTATGTGATCTAACGAAATAGTAGTGCATGAAATCTCTGACGAGAGTGTAAGATGTACATCAAGGATAAGAGTTCTCTAGTTGTGCATGCCATGACACTATGAATATTTCGTAAATGTATCACATAGCTATCGAATCAAATATGCAACTCTTGATTAACCAATGGTTGCAGATTCGATGGGGATATATGAAATGAAGGGACCGTACAATACACTAATCATAATTGATTGGTTCTTGCAGGCACTATCATTGATACCTAGGGAATTGTAACGTTCAAAAATCCAACTTACGTAAACCACATACATGAAAATGAATTAAATTGCATACTTGTTTTACCTAATTGATTTTAAATGCTTGCATGATGCATATTATATGATTAAAGGTCTAATTGCATGATTTCATGAGAATTGAAGATTTTGTCCGAATATTCGGTAATAGAAACTTGACCGATGATTTAGGTTGGGAATAAATCTAGCAAGCGGTCTAGGTCAAGTTATAGTAAATAGATGATAAGTCCAAGTATCGATCCCACAGAGACTAATATTTAATTACTAGAATTTTTATCACTTAACTTAAGCTAGACAAAATAAATAAAAATATGATATGTGAATTATTAATCTAAACTATTAAATAAAATAATTTCAACTAAAAACGAGGGATTCAAATATCAAGAAGGGATTCAAATTCAAATGAATAACTAAGACACATAACGGTACCAAACTCTACTATGTTCACACGTGTTAAAATTCAATTAATTATTTAATTCTTGACAATCACGGTAAAATCCCCAAATTTATTTATTAAACGATTCCTCGAGTTAATAAATCTATTTAAATCTAACAGTTCAATTATTTCTAATTGAATTTAATTGTATATAAATGCATTAAATCTTCGTGAAATTTTAGTTTTCACCTAAAACCGTACACTGAAACCGAATACTATTTCTAGTCAATCTAACCATGTGTAGATAACGTCTTTGTTGCTATATTTAACCAATCATCTTCCGATTCGTGATTAATCAACAACATGTAAATAGCTGATTAGGCTATTAACAAGAAATATAAAACCAACGTCAATCAATAATTAAAATCAAGAAAAATAATATATTGAAAATAAACCAAATATCAAACAAAGTATTTTTTGGCTCTATCGTGGTCTTAGCTTAAATAAAATTAATCCATTAATTCAAAACAAAATTGCAAACTCAGATTTAATTTCATAGAAGAAAACAAAATTAAGAATGAGTGAAAGGAATTCTCAGTTATTTGTGGCGTGTATTGTGGAATTCCTCCAGCTTTTGCCTTCTGTTTTCCTCCCTGATGAAGTCTTCCTCACTGTTGCTGCTTCACTATAGCCTTCTGTCTGCACTTCCGTCTTCTTTTCTTCCGTTCTCTCTCTTTTCCCTCCTTTTCTTCTCTGTTGTGCTCTCTCCCTTCCTTTACGTGACTGTCCTTTTCCTCATCTCTTCCTTTCTCCTCCTCTCACTTCTTCTGCGCTGGTTTTTCTCTTTTGTGCGCCTCATGAGCAGTTTTTCTCAATAGGTTCCCACAAGCAGCAGAATCTATCATAGTACGATTAGGATTGAGTAAGCCATAATAAAAAGTTTGAACGACTAACCCAAGTGGCAGCTCGTGATGAGGGCATCTTGGTAATAGATCTTTTAAACGCTCTCATGCCTCATATAAAGATTATTGCTCGAATTGAGCAATGTGGTGATATCTGCCCGCAACTTCATGGTCTTAGATGGAGGAAAGTATTTAATGAGAAATGCCTTCGTCATGTCTTCCCATGTGGTGATCGAACCTACAGGCAAAAAATTTAACCATGCTTAGCTTCGTCATGTAAGGAGAAAGAAAATAAGTGCAACTTAACAGCATCATCAGAAACTCCATTAAATTTAAAAGTATCACAAATTTCAAGAAAATCTGTGATGTGCGTGTTTGGGCCATCTACTGCAGATCCTCCAAACTGGATTATATTCTGAATCATCTGAATTATAGATGGCTTGATCTCGAAATGGTTTGCCCGCACAATAGGCCTCACAATGCCGGGGCGTGCACCATCCAAAGACGGCCGGGCTCACTCTAGCATCGGTATGTGGCGTGGTATCTCAACATGTCTATCTTCATGGTTTTCCTCCTCATGCTCGTGCTCGTGCCTTTCCATAAGTTCCTTCAGTCTCTGCTGTTGTCTTCATCTGCGGAAAGTTCTTTCAATTTCAGGATCAAACTGCTCAAGCTCCACGTCAAGTGACTTTGGCATGCACTGGAAAAGATATTTGGAATAGAATATGGAGTGTTAGCTCAAGAAAAATAAAACATGCTAAAGAAATTAAATAAAAATAAAATTGTGAATTAGTAGTCCCTGGCAACGGCGCCAAAAACTTGATCGAGCTAAACTTGCACTGTGGAACCCTCAATAAAAATATGGTTTTGTATGCTCGAAAATTAATCGCAAGTGCACGATGTCAAGTAATAGTATGATGTACGAGAATACGAGTATCGTTCAACTAGAGACTGTATTTTACATTTATTATTTTCTGTTATCAAATCTTTAGCAACGAAATTTGAATGGTTGTTTTTAACAACTAAAATTAAATAAAACTCAAAGATAAAATTCAATAATTAAATAATGAGATATAGAATCTAGACCAATTAATTAAATTTCAATGAGAAATGAATTTGTTGGAAATATTGGTTCACCTACCCCTCATTAATTAATTAATTCGTTCGATAGTGATTTATGATTCCGACAGGATTTCCTATTCAATTGAACACGCCGTCTCAAGCTATGCCAAATTAATTCTACTCAGTGAAGTAATTAAATGTCTTTAATTATTTATCAAAAGTGAATCGCATATCGATCTATGAAATCCCCTAGTTTTCGACCCTTAGGAATATAACTATCAACATGTATCCAATTTCATATTTCTATGTAATTGTAGATACACGGACTATACCACTCGATCTTATCACAAGCTATTCTATCAAACTCACTCACGATATTAGACTATTATTAAAGTTAGCTACACTTTAATAATTGCAATGAAAGACATTAGTATAATCAAGAATAAATTAACATCAACATCTGAATTAATCAAATCAAAATTTGGGGTAGGATCCCCTTAAATCCCAACAAATATTGTAAATTAGCTACTCGAATTCATAGTTAAAATAAACAACACAAGGTTTAAACGATAAATTCTAAATAAGAAATACTATACGAGACGAGATCTGCGAAGAAGGGTGCCCAGAAATCTTGAAATCTTCAACCCCCAAGCAATTGCTCCAAGCTTTTCTCCTTCTCTAGACTCCTTGGCTGCTGAATGATGATCTCTTTTTCATGCCTAGGGTTTTTTCCTTTAGCCTTCAACCTTCCAAGTTGAATAAAATCCAAATAGGAAACTTTCCTTCTTTTTTTTATTCGCGCTGGGGCGGTCAAGTTTCCCCGCCCCAGCGCGCGATCTTCTGTACTGCTGGTGTCTTCCGCAGCCTGTCGTGCTGGGGCGGTAAATTTTGACCGCCCTAGCGCGAGGTGTTCTGCTTGGCACTCGTTTTTTGCTGCACTCGCGCTGTGGCGGTCAAACTAGCTCGACATCTTCTGTCCCCAGCCTTCTCTTTCAGTTGATTTTTCTCCATTTTTCTGCACATTAACATAACGTCAGTGAGCGGTGATCAAATGCAATAAAATAAGAAGAAATAGACAGAATGCAGACTCCATATAACCAAGTACGATGCAAACTACTACTCACACAATGCATTAAAACATGTAAATATTACCTCTATCAGCTGGGGAAAGGAGACCGGGGACGACCAAGACAAAATGAATATTTTTCAATAAATATTTTTAAGGCTTCTTAATATGATTAAAAATGATTAAATTTTTCTAATAATGATAGAGTTAAAATTATTTTATGAGACGAGCATTATCATGCAAATTAAAATCTATAAAATAAAAAACTGGGCTTCTAAACCCCTCAATCAGCTGATCCTCACACACAACACACACTGAAATTTTCGAAATCTTGGAGAGGAGAAAAATAGGAGTCTTCGTCGTCTGTTCGTTCTTCTTCGCATCCCACGCCGACGATCGTATTTTAGAGCGTTCTAAAATGCAAAGGCGTGTTTCTAAATTCTTTTGAGGCATCATTCAAACTATTATATGTATGTTTTGATTATTTTTGCATGAAAAATATTTCAGCATGAACCATTTAACGATAGAATGATTATTTTCAAAGTTTTGACGATTTTACGCTTTTTTATTAAACTTTAAGATTTCCAAGAGATAGGCTGCCAACTTGGGATATTTTATGAATAGAACGAGGACTATTTAGGAGTGAAACGAGGGCTGGACACGAGCTAGAAAGAGCTTTGCACGTAGGCAGGTAGAACCCTAGGGTTTGTGGGACTTTCCTTGTGCACTAGTGTGGTTTTAGCCTCGGCTAGGCGGAAGCACGGGGTGTGGCTCGGCCAGGGCTTGACCAAGGCTCATGATGGTCGTGGCTTGGACTTAGGAAGAGTCCTAGCATGGCTATGACTCTTGGACAGCAGCCGAGGAAAAGTCTCATAGGGCTAGGACTCTTCCCATGTGCGTGCGACTGGAAATTCTGAAGGTAGGGTGCATGGCGTGGCGAAGTTGGTTAGGCTGGTTTGAGAGGGGTCTAAGAGGGTGGCTCAGGGATGGATAGGTGCTAGAAGGGCGTGTCTTGAAGGAGAAAAGCCGCTGGGCCAAGGATACTTACGCTAAGGCTGTGCGGTTGCAGCGAGAGTCGATCGAGGCTAGGGGCTCGGGTCTGGTTCAATTTAGGGTTGGTCCAGGAAGGTCTAGGTAGGGTGTGGTCCGTGCTGGCTTAAGGTGACTTAGGTTTATGGGGTGTGTGGATATATATATATATATATATATATATATATATATATGCTAAGACTCCTACAACGACTAGGAAGGAACTCGCGCGGCTATGTCTCGATCAAGGGGCTAGGTGTGTGGCTTAGGGTGAGTCCAGGGTGTTTAGTAGGGTCCCCAAGTTGTATGGTCAGGGGATGGCTCGAGGTGGCTCGGGTGTGGTTCGATAAAAATGAGAGTTGGCTCGAGGGAGATTGCATGGGTTCGAACTAGGGTTGGGTAGAAAAGAAAAGGGTCGAACCATGGTCCACGGGGGTCAGTTCATGGTTCACTAGGTTTGTTTATGTATAAAAATCTATGTTTAAAATTTGAGAATAAAATATTAAATTTGGAATTAATTCGAGAATTAAACGCTTCACGAATTAGTAAATAGTAAATTAAATCGAAAGCCTCAAATTTAAGCTAAATAAAAATATATAAAAATTAAATTGAAGCTTAAATAATTATTTGGGATGGTTTATATTCAATAAAAGTAAGAAAAGTCAAAATCAAGAAATTTTACGTCTACGGGCAAAACGGTCATTTTATACCTGGGTAGTACAAAAAGGGTTGGTAGTGTGCCTGTAATGACGCGAATTCTTATTTTGAATGAAGTACAAATTAAGATATAATTATTGAGTTGTTAATTAAGTATTATTAAAGAATTGTTAATTCGGGATCAAGCTTTTGGGATCCACTGAATTTAAAAAGGGATAACCCGATCTACTTCAAATTACATTATCTCGAGAAATCCAACTATCAAAATGAGATTCTGACTCGTGGCAGATAAGATTGATTCGGATTTCTGAACTAGTCGGATGAAGCCTATAAATAGAAGCTGAATTCTTTTATTTCCTACACCACATTTTCCAGAGAGAGTTATAGCCTTATACCTTAGGTTTTCTTGCCAGTTTATAGGGCACTTTGGTGTCGGGAAGTTTCAAAGCTAGTGTCGACTCGAGGAGGGATCTGTTAACTGAGATCGAGAAATCATCAGCGGGCTGACGACGGACGCATGTATAATCATGAAGCCTTAAATAGTGATTTAAGGATAATTAGGGAGAACTTTGTAGCATGTTTGATAATTCAGGATCTGGTTTGATAGTGATTTCATTATGTTGGTATTGTCTAGGTTCAAAGCTTTCTCTCAGATTGTTTTAGTGAGGTACGTGATGTAATGACTGAGATATCCAAGCGTAGTATACACACTTATATGCTGCATATTTATATGTTGCATGATACATATTTTACTGCTTTGGCATATTATACATGACATACCATGTTGAGCCTGATATCTTTTGAGATATACCTCTTTGTTGGGATCGCTCAGCCCTATTCTGTATTGTGGACAATGGGGCATCGAGAGCTACAGTGTCCGACGGGACCCGTGGGCTCTGATGACTTGGATATTGTAGGTCCACGTCTTGATGTTGAGTGTGAGCCAAAACATGCCTAGGAAAGATCAGAGACTACACACTCAGGTGCCTTTAGATTGAGCATGAGATTTTTGACTTGATCCTTGATATCCGAGCATATTGCATTTCGCATACATCATATCAGTTTGTATACTTGGACATTATCTTATTGGGCGATTGTCGCTCACGTCCTTGTTTTCATTTTGTGCACCCCATTCCATGGGGCAGGTATTAGGTTGGACGGTTCGGACGACCAGGACAGTGGATAGAGCAGTTGGATTTTCGGTGGTGATCCAGTGGAGGTTTTTATGTGGTTTATCATTTTCTCATTCAGAATTATGTTTTCGTTATGGTTGTATTAATGTTTAAGAATGAGGTTAGTTGTTCTGTTTTTGTTTGGGTTGTAAGATGATTAAGTATTTTGTTTCCGCTGTTTAATCGTTGTTATTAAGTTTAATGTTGCATGTTTATTAGTCTGTTTAGTAGTGGCTCGGGTAAGGGCGCTACATTTGGTGGTATCAGAGCATGCAAAGAGTTTTGGGACATTAGTAATTCTGTTTTGAGGATTTAGAGGTTGATTTTGTTTCCTTTCAGATGTCAGGAGATGGAAGCAGTCACGGAAGTGTGGGACATGGCCGTTATTGCAACGATGAGGCTGGCCGAGAATATCATTGCAGAGATCGTGACGGAAGGCGTCATCGAGATCATGATGATATGAGACGTAGCAACCGTGTCAACATTATGGATTTCATGAAGATTGGACCTCCACGGTTGATCGGAGATGAGAATGGTGATGTTTCTGAAGCATGGGTCGATATCATGGAGTAGTGTTCTCGAGTGTTGCACTATGACAAGGATGAGAAGATGGAGGTAGCCGATTTCATAATTCGAGGAAAAGCTCGTAAATGGTGGAAACCTGTTTCTGCCATTCTAGTTCGGCAGCATTGGCGAATTTGTTGGGGACATTTTTTTCAGGCCTTGATCAATCATCACTTTCCGCCATCTTTTCGCCAGACGAAGGAGATGGAACTGTTGACCATTAAGCAAGGAGATTTGAGCATTGAGGATTATTAAAAGCATTTTACAGATCTGTTACCGTATACTCCTCACATCAGTGAGAATCTTGCAACAATATATTCTCATTTTTGAATGGTTTGAATCAGGAGATTTTTGATCGAGTTTATGTCTGTGATCTTAGTTCGTACGAAGGATTAGTGAATCGTTGTCGTCAAGCTGAGATCAGTATTTCTAGGAGGAAGGCTATGCAAGCTAGAAAAAGTTCTAGTTCGTTGTCACCGAGGGGTCAGTCTTTGAAGAGGTCTGTATCTTCTTCTTCTTCCGGTTCTGGTGGGGTGCACAGCTTTGGTAGGAAAAAGCTGCAATGTGGCCACTGCGGAGGCAATCACCAGACCGAGAATTGTCGAAAAGTAAAAGGTGCTTGTTTCAATTGTGGTGGTTTTGGTCACATGAAGAGGGATTGCCCTAATTTGGAGAACAGAGTAGAGATGGAGGTTCTATGACAGTGTCTTATAATAGAAAACAGCCTGAGGCCACTTTGCAACAGAAAGATTTTTCTGCTCAAGGTTCTCGTCGTGGTGGAATATCACAAGGATCTCATCAACGCCCACGAGTTCAGGGGCAAGTGTTTGCCCTAAACCAAGAACAAGCTGAGGAGCAAAACGAGATAGTCATTGTAGGTAATTTTCTTTTATGTGGTATTCCTGCATATGTATTAATTGACACTGAGGTGTCGCATTCATTCATAGCATCAATGTTTGTTAAAAAGCATAAACTACTCTACGTGTCATTATATGTTTTAATGTCGGTGTCTACACCGATGAGATAAGAGGTTTTAGCTAAGCGACTTGTAGTAGACTGTTTGTTAGAGTTTGAGGGAAAATACTTGTCTGCCAATTTGATGATATTGGCTATGGAAGATTTTGATTGTATTATGGGAATCGACCTATTGACTAAGTATAGAGCGACTGTAGATTGTTATCAACGTCTTGTTCAGTTTCGTCCAGAAGGAGACGAGAATTGGTTCTTCTTCGGTGAGGGAGCTCGACCTCCAATGCCAATAGTGTCTGCTGTAAAGACACAATGGGCTTTAATGAAAGGAGGAGAAGAATACCTCATTTATGCCGTTGACGTATCAAAGGATGTAATCAATGTGAAGAACATTCCATTTGTCGATGAATTTCCTGATGTTTCCCCAATGAAATTCCCGGATTTCCTCCGGAGAGGAAAGTGGAAACGGAGATAGAGTTGGAACCAGGAACCGTACCTATCTCCAAAGCGCCTTATATATTGGCACCAACAGAGATGAAAGAGTTGAAACAACAGTTACAAGATCTTCTTGACAAGGGGTACATTAGACCCTGTGTGTCTCCTTGGGGAGCACCAGTGTTGTTCGTTAAAAAAAAGGATGGGTCTATGCGACTTTGCATAGATTATCGATAGGTGAACCGAGTAACAATCAAGAATAAATATCTGTTACCAGGGATCGATGATTTGTTTGATCAACTGCAAGGGACTTGAGTGTACTTGAAGATTGATTTACGGTCTGGGTATCATCAAGTTCGAGTTCATCAACGTGATATTCCTAAGACTGCATTTCGAACGAGGTATGGGTATTACGAGTTTCTAGTGATGCCGTTTGGTTTGACGAATGCTCCATCAGTATTTATGGATTTGATGAACCGAGTATTCCAAGAGTATCTTGACAAGTTTGTCATTGTCTTTATTGATGATATACTGGTATACTCTCGTAGCCTTAAAGATCATGCACAACATTTAAGGATTGTGTTGCTAACCTTAAGGAATCACCAATTGTATGCTAAGTTGAACAAGTGCGAGTTTTGGCTCGACAGAGATGTCATCTTAGGACATGTTATATACAAAGATGGAATATCAGTGGATCCTAGCAAGATCGAAGAAGTGTTGAGTTGGCACGATCGGAATCAGCTCAAGAGATAAAAAGTTTTCTAGGTTTGGCAGGTTATTACCATAGATTCATCTCATGATTTTCTCATATTTCCAAACCATTGACACAACTGACATGTAATAATGTGCAGTTCGAATGGACACATGATTGTGAAAATAGTTTCAATGAACTGCGTCAATGTTTGACAACTACACCAGTTTTAGCTCTGCTATCTGGATCAGGAGTGTACATTGTGTACACTGATGCATCACTTCAAGTACTTGGGTGTGTTTTAACTCAGAATGGTCATGTGATTGCATATGCATCCAGACAGTTGAAGAAGCATGAAGAGAATTATCCAGTTCATGATCTGGAATTGACAGCGATTGTGTTTGCTTTGAAGATCTGGTGACATTATCTATGCGGAGAGAGATTTGAGATTTTTACAAATCATAAGAGTTTGATGTATATCTTCACTCAAGCAGAGTAGAATATGCATCAAAGAAGATGGATGGATTTGTTAAAGGATTATGATTGCGAAATCAAGTATCATCCAGGATCAGTGAATCTTACAGCAGATGCTCTTAGTCGCAAGGTGAGATTATCTGCACTTCAAACAAGTTTCATATTAAGTGTAATCCAAGATTTTTGTTTACTGGGATTTCACTTCTGTCATAAGAAAGGAATGGAACACATTCGAGTAACGAGCATTTTGTCTGAACCGACGTTGTATGCCAAAATCAGAGAAGCTCAGTTTTTTGATCCGAAGTTGAAAAAGTTAGCAAGGTTAGCTAACAGAGACAACACATCTGGCTTTGTGTTCCAAACAGATGGAACCTTGTGTCTCTCAGGAAAAATCGTAGTTCCAGAAGATTCTAAATTAAGAGACGAGATTTTATCTCAAGCCCATAGGAGTAAGTTGAGTATCCACCATGGAAGGATGAAAATGTATAAGGATTTCAAGACCAGGTTTTGGTGGAAAGATATGAAGAAAAGTGTTTACCAGTTTGTAGCCAAGTGTTTGGTTTGTTAGCAAGTTAAAGCTAAACATCGTTGACCAGGAGGAGTACTTCATAATCTTCCAATCCCTGAGTGGAAGTGGGAGCATGTGACGATGGATTTTGTCACCCACTTGCCGTTTTCTTCTAAGAATTGTGATGTCATTTGGGTTGTTGTTGTAATGCCCGAATTTAAAAAAATTTACTGTTCATCGGTTACTATTCAAGCGCTGCGGCGCTAGAATAGTAGCGCCTAGGTGCTAGATTTGCGCAAATTTGGCGCCGAGGCGCTGAAAAGTGGCGCTGCGGCGCTGAAGACGCGAAAAATCAATATCTAAGTCCACTTTCACCTCCACCAATTATTTCCCTCCTCCTTCACGCAAACCTTCATCAATTTCCTCTTCATTTTCAAACTTTTTTCTAATTTTAAGGAAGATATGCTCAAGAAAATTACGAAATGAAGGTAGATTTGTGATCCTCTCATCACGGGCTTCACGAGGATGTAAGTATTTCCCATTTTTATTCAAGTTTGGAAATGGGTTGAAATTTAGAATTGATATGTAAGTTGATATTTAAGATACTGAGATGTTGGATATGTTGTATTTTTATTGGTTTGAATTTAAAATGGATATGAGCATGGTTTCTTGTTTCTGTGCAATATCAGTTTTTATGCCGACTGTATTTCGGTTATATGGGACGGTTCTAATTGGATTTTAATGTTATGGTCTTCATCAAACTTGTAGATAATCGAGTTACTTCGATTGGGTTCTTGAATCACTCAATTCCATGAAGAGAGGAGAGATATATGTGATTTTTACTAAAATTGGTCTAAAAAAACGAGTTAGTGCATATTTGTGTACATTCCTTCTGTTTATCCGAATTCTGGGATTTATTGGTAGGGATTTAGAATTTTGTGTTCAAATGAAAGTTATAGACATTGTCTTGTATTTGAAATGATACCAAATTGGCTAGATTCCATTGGATATTGAGGAAGTTATGCTCAAAATACTAAAGTGTGCCAGAAATGTATTGACGCAGAATTCGTGGGAATTATGTTGTATGCTTCAGATTATGAACGACTGAGTAAACGACTTTATTTGACAAAAGTTTGTGAAGAAGAATTGTTGGACATTGAGTTTTCTTGCATATCCAATTTACCGATCTTGATTTAAAGCAGTATCAAATTAATTAATAATTTTGTACGAAATTGCTCTATGTTGATAAATAATCCAAGTTTTTGATATATGTATTGAAGATTCGGTTGAAGTATTGATTTGGGTTGGCTCAAGATTATTTACTTTAAGTTGGTTGATAGCGAATCGAGTAGACTGCGAGGGTTCAAGACTTCTCAACCATATATTTTGAATCTTGTTGGTAATATTCGAAAGGTATGTTACCGTCGTTAACATACGAGGTAAAAGTATCATTTTTATTTTAAATTGAAAATTCTATGACTCGATGAATTACTTGTGATTTGATGATGATTGTGGCCTTGAGATGAGTTTATTATGATATCGAGATGATGATATTGATTTGCATCATTACATTGTATACTGAGCCACTTGTTGATTCAGATTTGATATGGCGGAGGTCGCCTTGATTTATTGATTTGTTGGACGTATTGGGCTATAGTTGAGTTGGCATAGTGTATGCGGAGGTCACTGCTATGGTCTGAACACTCTCTATAGGTGCACCATATTCCTGGGATTGTAGAACACAGCACCCCACCTCGAGCGGATGAGTCGGTGGATGTTGCTGGGGGATTCTCTTCCCTTGGGTACCCTATGACTAGATGATTCGCTTGATCTTGAGATTTATTGATAGCCCACAGCTTCTAATCATGCATTGCATTATATTGCATCTTTATGAATTTCATATGAACTATTTGTCATTTTAATTCTCATATGTTATCGATTGTATCATACTGGGTTTATACTCACAGGCACATCGGCTACCTCTTGTTTTCATGTGCTTGACGGTAGGTGAGGCGAGGCTTGGGATGCAGAGTCCAGCTCCAGGCGAGGAGATACGCGTTAGAGTGGGATTCTCGGGTCTTAGGAGATATTTGATGATGTTTGGATTACTTTGGTTCACTACTTTATTTTGGCATGTTAAAATTTATATTTCAAACATTTGTGACCTTTAAATTATTTTGACGATGTTTATGTTGGTTTGTGAACCACAAATTATGTGTTTTACTAAATCATTTGGGCTTTTACATTCATAATTATTAATAATAGATGTCGGACCCGGGGCCCCACATTAAGTGGTATCAGACCGTAAGATATTTGGGAAGAAGGTAGATTGAGTCAGTTAGAATTGATTGATCATGTGATATTTTTGCTAGCATTTTCATTGTGCCATAATGTAAAATACATGATTATAATTGAGATATTATATTGTTGAGCTTTATTCGAGATTTTTTAGATTATTGAGTCTCGAGAGCCAAAGATAATTGATACAAGATTGAGATGATTGTGATATTGTGATTTTGTCTGTGTTTGATCTATTTTATATCAGACATGGCTACTCGAGGTAAAGGTCGTGGTAGACCTAGACAGAACATACCAGTGGCACAAAATCAGGGCAGTGCTACTCATACTCAGATGGATATAACTCCGACTCCGATGGAGATATTGTTAGCTAGATTTTAGTCTTTGCACCCACCAATGTTGAAGGGTACAGAGAATGCGTTAGATTGTGAGAACTGGTTGAAGAATATTGATCAATTATTTGAATCTCTTGAGTATCCAGATGATCATAGAATCAAATTAGTTGTTCATCAGTTATTGAATGATGCTAAGAGTTGGTGGCTTATGACTAAGAAAGCTTTAGAGGGTCGAGGTACGATTGTTACCTGGGATATTTTTAAATCTGAATTTTATCAACGTTTCTTTCCTACCTCTTACAGGAAAGATAAAGGAGCCGAGTTTGCAAATTTAAACCAGGGAAATCTGAATGTTGAGGACTATGTTGCTAAGTTCTCTAATTTACTGAGATTTGCTCCTTATGTAGCATCCGATGAAGAAGCTAAGGCTGATCACTTCATAAATGCTCTTAACCCAGATATCTTTACCTTGGTAAATAGTGGAAGGCCTAATATTTTTTTCTGAGGTTCTTGATCGAGCCAAGGGAGCTGAAACCAGAATCATTAGACATATATGTTCTCAGTATATGCAACAACCCCAACAGTCACATTATCGACAGCAATTCAGACGGGGTAATAGTGGCGGTAACAGTGGCAACATAGGAGAGCGGTTTAGGGCTAGAGGCAAGAAATTTAAGAGGCATGGTAGTAATTTTTCGAGTTCTAGTGGATCAAGACAGACTGGTTCAGTTCAGAGTACTGGTTATTCAGGTCCGACTTGTGGTCAGTGTGGTGGTAGACATTATACTGATCAGTGTAGAGGAGTCTCGGGAGCTTGCCACTTGTGTAACCAGGTGGGACACTATGCTCGAGTGTGTCCTAACCGTGGCAGTGATATATCTCAGAGTGGGGGATCATCGAGACAGACACCTCACCAGAACCGCCAGACACCTAAAGTTCATTCCTATCAGTAGTCAAACCAGTCAGATCAGAACAAACAGAGTGATAGCCACAGGGGAGGACAACCACCTAGAGAGCAGGCCCGAGTTTTTGCACTCACTGAGAATGAGTCACATAATGCTCCAGATAATGTCATTGCAGGTAATTGTTTTCTCTCAAGTTATCATGTTTATGTTTTGATGGATACTGATGCATCACATACTTTCATAGTTGAGCATTTTGTCTCTTTGCATTCATTGCTTTCTATGTCATTATCATCTACATTATCTATTTCTACTCCACTGGGCAAAGTGATGAAGTCAGCTGAAATGATAAGTGGTTGTGAATTTTGTTATGAGGATAATGTCATTGAGCTTGATTGCATTGTGTTGGAGATGTCTGATTTTAACTGCATAGTTGGTATTGACATGTTGACAAGACGCATGGCTACTGTAGATTGTTTTCAGAAGATTGTTAAGTTTAGGCCTGATATGACAGATCACTGGACATTCTATGGTAAGGGTTCTCGAGCTAAGATTCTTTTGATCTATTTTGTCCATGACTCATTTGTTGCATAAAGGAGCAGAATGTTTCTTGGTTTATGCAATTGATATTTCAAGGTCAGTACCTAAATTGGCTGATATTCCAATTGTTAGTGAATTTTTAGATGTATTTCCAGATGAGATTCCAGGATTTCCTCCAGTCCGAGAGATTGAGTTCAACATTGAGTTGATGCCAGGTACACAGCCTATTTCTAGAGCTCCTTATAGGATGGAGCTAATTGAACTGAATTAACTAAAGGAACAACTTGAGGATCTATTGGCTAAAGGATATATAAGACCAAGTGTTTCACCTTGGGGTGCTCCGATTTTATTCGTGAAGAAGAAAGACGGGTCTACGAGATTTTGTGTCGATTATAGACAGTTGAATAAATCCACAGTAAAGAATAAGTATCATTTGCCAAGGATTGATGATCTTTTTGACCAGTTGCAGGGTTTTTCAGTATATTTTAAGATTGATTTAAGATCCGGATATCACCATTTAAGAGTTAGAGAGGCAGATGTGCCTAAGA
Source organism: Primulina tabacum (assembly GCF_025594145.1). Classification (NCBI taxonomy): domain Eukaryota; kingdom Viridiplantae; phylum Streptophyta; class Magnoliopsida; order Lamiales; family Gesneriaceae; genus Primulina; species Primulina tabacum. The sequence goes on from NC_134550.1 coordinate 21,180,145, forward strand.
CTGCTTTTCGTACCAGGTATGGGCATTTTGAATTTTTGGTTATGCCTTTTGGGTTGACCAATGCACCTGCAATATTTATGGATTTGATGAACCATATGTTTCTAAGGTATATAGATCAATTTGTTGTGATCTTCATTTATGATATTCTTATTTATTCGAAATCTGAATTTGAGCATGCCGAGCACTTGAGAGTTGTTTTGCAAATTTTGAGAACTGAAAAGTTGTACGCTAAGTTATCCAAATGCGGGTTTTGGTTGGATAGAGTGGTTTTCCTTGGACATGTGATTTCAAGTGCTGGTATATCAGTTGATCCGAGTAAAGTTGAGGTAGTCATCAATTGGTCTAGACCGACATCAGTTCCTGAAGTGCGTAGTTTTATGGGTTTGGCAGGCTATTATCACATATTTATTGAAGGATTTTCACATATTGCGAGGCCAATTACCCAACTGACACAAAAGAATGCACCATTTATTTGGTCACAGGCATGTGAGGCTAGTTTTGTTGAACTTAAGCAAATATTGACTAGTGCGCAAGTTCTGACTATCCCATCAAGTGTAGGAGGATTTACAGTGCACACTGATTGTAGAACCCGTAAATCAGTCTACGTATAAGTCATGCATAATTCTAGATTTTTAAATTTAATTGACTTCATTGCATGATTATTTAAATGCATTTCTTTGAAGTTAATTATTTTATTATTTCAGTTCAGTAGTTTGATTTTTAGCATTTCAGTTATTTCAGTGAGGCCGGACTGGAGTCGGAGTTTTGAGATAGAATTTAAGATTCGAGAAATATTTCCAGAAGTTAATTTAGCTAGCAAGTAAGTTCATTTAAGTTAAAAAGGAGGTTTGAGGAATTAATTTAAGTTGCTTGAGGTGATTAAGAAATAAGCTCATTTAAGTTGCATAATTAATGGTTTTATTCACTAAATTATTTAAGGGATTAGTGAGGCTTTTAAGAGTTATTGATTTAGTAAATAAACAACATTTCCCCTTTATTTTATTATGCATTTTCGGCCACCCTTAGTTGCTAGAAGATTCATTTGCCAACTCATCACCTTTGACCCCTTCTTGGTATTTAATTAGGAGGATAATTATTTTTGTTTGGGAGCACCATTAAATTATTAATTAACCTCATTCTAACCTAGACTACCATGCATAAATTCGGCCACCTCATCCCCAAGTAGACTTGATATCAAACAATAATTCAAATTTTAAAAGGAGAGTGGACTTGGTCTTGATTCTTCCTTATATTTTGCACCCATCTTATCTCACTCCCCAACCATTTTCTCCCTCCCTCACCACCGAATTCAGCACCATTCAGAGCCCCGTTTGTGTGAAAAAAATCGTGAGTCTTAGCTAGAGGGAAAGAAAAAAAAAATCGAGAGCAAGAAAGGTAGACAAGAAAGCTCTCCATCTCCTCCGTGCCGCGTCGTCGTCGTTTCGTTCGTTTTCTTTCGAAACGAAACCAGGCATGTCTAGATTTCTTTCAAACCTCAATCAAGTCATATTATCAATTATTTTTCAGTACATGATCATGTTTTATCATGCAAAAACCGAAATACATCATAGAATTTTCAGAAAATTAATGCATGCAGATTTCGGCCCTTTTATGACAAGCTTCACGTTTTTCTGAGTTTTGTTGTTTCAGGTGATTGGTTCGATTCCAGGCCCCCAAGGCGACCTATATACATGTAATAGGATGCATTAGGACCACGTTTGTTCATTGTTTTAACCCCATGCTCGCTGGAAATTCAAAATGACAGCAACTTTCCCATTGCTTCTCATGTGTTCGAAAATTTCAGTTTTTATGTCAAGGGGTTGGATCTGATCTTGGCTGCCCTAAGGGCTCTTAGCCATGGTTGGATCACTCCCCTAGCATGTCTAAGATGTGACTAAGTCGCCCTTTTGGTGGCTTGTTCCATGGCTCATCGGTTTTTAAATAAACAACAAGAACGGCCCCTCCTCTCTCGGTTTCCCTTCTTTTGACAGCATCATGTTTTTCGAATTGTGTGGTTTGATGTGGATCTTGGTTGGCCTATGGCCCTTAGCCACGGTTCATACCATGCCCCTATATGTCTAGATCGTGCCATGGTCAATCAAATGGCCACTGGAACGACGCAAGACATCGATCTAAGCAAAACACTACACACGCATGCACGTTGGTTCTCGGTTGGAGTTTCGGTTAAGTTATGGTGTGACGCGGATTGTGGCTGGCCTAGGGCACTTAGCCATGGTTCAAATCACTCCTTGGGACGTTGTGGAGAGGATTTGGTCGGTGGTTCAAGCCCCAATGGCCAAAAGTCTCGCAGACAACGCGATGCAAGCAAGGTTGCAGCTGCTGGAAAATTACAGCAAGTTTCTGTGTCGGTTCTGTGGCTCGTTCGAGTTCGTGGTTGGCTTTTAGCCCATGGCCTTGGACTGGACAGTGCCTCATTGAGTTAGGAAGGTCATGTTTTTGACCGTTTGTCATTTGGATCATTTTTGAGGTCGTACGAGAATTTACGGTGCGATGTGCCAAATTGACTCTCGAAAGAGCGTTTCGTGTTTTGGCCTCCATTCCACCTAGATTTCGACCCTATCATTTTAGGAGCATTATTTTATGATTTTTCAGCGTATTTTAATCATGACTATACGTCGGTTCGGTGTCGTTTCAGGTTGGCTCGGAGTCATGATTAAATGCGAAGTCATTAGGCATCATAGTCGCATCTTTTGAACGTAAATTGCGTAGTTGGTCATGTTTAAGCTATTACATATTTTTCATAGCACAGTTAGGTTGCAGCGAGCCTGGGGACGATCCAATCCAATCCAGTTGGTAAAATTACGGGACATTTTCATTATGCCAGTTAATTATTTTACGTGCATTAAATAGAAAATGATTATTTTTGAGATTTATGCGATATGGCTTGTGGTTCATTCACTATGTGGGAGTGTTATTTTATACGGTCGCCAGTGACCGATCAGTTCAGTATGGTACCACCCGGTCGCCAGTGACCGGCCAGCTCAGTTCAGTTTCAGCCTCCTCGGTAGCCAGTTATCGATCAGTTCAGCTTAGTGCAGGGGCCACAGGCGTAAAACATAATCTCAACAGAAAATTTTATCAGTTATTTCAGTACAGGCTCCAAGGAGCAAACATTTTTTTTCTGTGATTATCAGTTCAGTTATGCACGTATTATAATTGCTCAGTACAGATTATTTTCAGCATGCCTCAGGACAGAATATGTTAACTCATGCATATTTTAATTCAAATTTTTACTCGTTACCTGCGATATATGCATGCTGAGTCTTTAGGCTCACTAGACTTGATTGTTGTAGGTACTGATGAGGCCAGGGCCGAGGGCGGGGACCAGTGAGCCAGCTTGGGTCGGCAGTAGTGGCACCCGAGGACCTCAGAGCAGCAGTTGTTATTTTATTCCGCAAACATTTTATCAGTCGTTGGATATTTTTAAATTGTGATTTTTGGCAAACTTTATTTTCTTCCGCTGCAATATTTTTAGATATTGAACTTGATTCACCAGTGATTTTATGAATGAGGCCATTTAAATTCTTTTAAAAAGAAAATTTTTAATTTTCCGCAAATTTTCAAGCAAGAAGTTCTAGGGCCTTTGCACTGATGCTTCACATCAAGGACTGGGTTGTGTATTAATTCAACATGGTCGTCTGGTTGCCTATGCTTCTAGACAGTTGAAGCCACATGAGTCTAGATACCCAGTGCATGACTTGGAACTAGCAGCAGTGGATTTTGCCTTAAATATTTGGCATCACTACTTGTATGGGGAGACATTTGGGATATTCACTAATCATAAGAGTTTGAAATACCTCTTTTTACAAGCAGAGCTGAACATGAGACAGAGGCATTGGTTAGACTTGTTGAAAGACTATGATTGCGAAATAAAATATTATCCAGGAAAGTCTAATGTAGCAGCCGATACTTTGAGTAGAAAAGTATGCAATATGTCCTTGATCACTAGCTGTATTTCTGATTTAGTAGAATAATGTTGTCTTTCTGCTTTGGATTTTTTGGTAGATACTCAACCTGTAAGAGTGTTTATGATTCAGGCAGAGCCAGAGTTGTTTGTCAAAATTAGAAAGGTCCAAAGGTTAGATCAAAGCATTCAGAAGTCACTTGAACTCGTCAAATCAGGACATCGATCAGAATTTCAGGTCAATAATGATGGTATTTTGTTTGTGAATGATCGTATTGTAGTTTCTAATATTTCAGAGTTGAGAATACAGATATTGCATGATGCTCATTGCAGTAAATTCAGTGTACACCCTGGAAGTAAAAAGATGTACGATGATTTGAAGAAACAATTTTGGTGGAAAAAAATGAAATCTGACAAAGCAGAATTTGTATCTCGTTGTTTGAATTGTCAACAAGTGAAAGCAGAAAAGAAGCGACCAGCAGTTCTTTTGCATAGCCTTAAGGTTCCAGAATGGAAGTGGGACCATATCACCATGAACTTTGTTACGAAATTGCCGAGGTCGTCGAGGAGTTGCGATTCAATTTGGGTTATCGTTGACAGATTAACCAAGTCTTCATGTTTCATTCCTTATCAGATGATATATAGGCATGATCAAATGGTCAAATTGTACATCAAAGAAGTTTTGACATTGCATGGTGTGCCTAAGTCCATTCTATCAGATCGTGATCCCATATTGTTTTCTCATTTTTGGCAGAGTTTACAAGAGGCCATTGGTACTTGTTTGCATTTGAGTACAGCATATTATCCTCAGACAGACGGATAGTCAGAATGTACTATTCAGACATTAGATGATATACTGAGAGCTGCAGTGATTGATTTTGGTATTGGTTGGCAGGATTCGTTACCACTTGGCGAGTTTTCTTATAACAACAGTTATCAAGTGAGCATTGGAATGTCACCATTTGAAGCACTATATGGCAGGAAGTGTCGATCTCCTCTGTATTGGGACGATTTATCTAAAGCACCAATTGTAGGACCTGATATGATAAGAGATATGACAGAGAAGGTGAAATTGATTCAGAGTCGTATGCAAGCTGCTCAGGATACGCAGGCTAAGTATGCGAACATCAGGAGACAACCATTGATTTTTGAGAAAGGTGATAGAGTTTTTCTGAAAATATCTACTTTCCGTGGTACAGTTAGATTTGGAAATAAGGTTAAATTATCACCGAGATTCATAGGTCCGTATGAGATTTTGGAACGTGTTGGTGATTTGGCTTAGAGATTAGCTCTTCCTCCTACGTTATCAGGTATTCATGATGTTTTTCATGTGTCTATGTTAAGGAAATATCATCCAGATCCTTCTCATGTACTTCCACTCGATGAGGTTGAGTTAGATCAGACTTTGAGCTACATTGAGAGACCGATTCAGATTCTAGACAGAAAAGATAAGCAACTCAGAAAAATTGATATCATTGATTAAAGTACAGTGGAACAGGCATGGTGTCGAGGAGACAACTTGGGAATTAAAAGACAATATGAGACATAAATATCCAGAGTTATTCAAATGAAGTATGCTTCTATTTTCGGTCATACTTTCAGTATGGATCATTACATCGTAGACTTGAAATTGATGATTTTATTTCGAGGACAAAATCTAATTTTAGAGGGGAGGAATTGCAATGTCCGAATTTTTTTTTAAAAAAAAAAGGTTACTGTTCATCGGTTACTATTCAAGAGCTGCGGCGCTAGAATAGTAGCTCATAGGCGCTAGTTTTGCGCAAATTTGGCGTTGAGGCACTGAAAAGTGGTACTGCGGCGCTACAGACGCAAAAAATCAATATCTAAGTCCACTTTCACCTCCACCAATCATTTCCTCCTCCTCCACGTAAACCCTCATCCATTTTCAAACTTCTTTCTAATTTTATGGGAGATATGCTCAAGAAAATTATGAAATGAAGGCTGATTTGTGATCCTCTCATCACGGGCTTCACGAGGATGTAAGTATTTCCCATTTTTATTCAAGTTTGGAAATGGGTTGAAATTTAGAATTGATATGTAAGTTGATATTTAAGATATTGAGATGTTAGATATCAGCATGGTTTCTTGTTTATGTGCAAGATCAGTTTTTATGCCTACTGTATTTTGAGAATATGGGACGGTTATATTTGGATTTTGATGTTATAGTCTTCATCAAACTTTTAGATAATCGAGTTAGCTTCGATTTGGTTCTTGAATCACTCAATTCCATGAAGAAAGGAGAGAGATATGTGATTTTTACTAAAATTGGTCTGGAAATCCGAGTTAGTGCAGATTTGTGTACATGCCTTCTGTTTATCCGAATTCTGGGATTTATTGGTTGGGATTTGGAATTTGGTGTTCAAATGAATGTTATAGAACATTGCCTTGTCTTCGAAATGACACCAAAATAGCTTGATGCCATTGAATATTGAGGAAGTTATGCTCAAAATACCAAAGTGTGCCAGAAATGTATTGACGCAGAATTCATGGGAATTATGTTGTATGTTTCAGAACCACTAAGTAAACGACTTTATTTGACAAAAGTTTGTGAAGAAGAATTGTTGGACATTGAGTTTTCTTGCATATCCAATTTACATATCTTGATTTAAAGCAGTATTAAAATAATTAAGAATTTTGTACAAAATTTATTTGTGTTGATAAATAATACGAGTTCTTGATTTATGTATTGAAGATTCGGTTGAAGTATTGATTTGGGTTGGCTCAAGATTCTTTACTTTAATTTGGTTGATAGCGAATCGAGTAGACTGCGAGGCTTCAAGACTTCTCAACCATATATTTTGATCTCTCGTTGGTAATATTCGAAAGGTATGTTATCGTCAGTAACATACGAGGTAAAATTATCATTTTTATTTTAAATAGAAAATTCTATGGCTCGATGAATTACTTGTGATTTGATGATGATTGTGGCTTTGAGATGAGTTTATTATGATATCGAGATGATGATATTGATTTGCATCATTACATTGCATATTGAGCCACTTGTCGATTCAGATTTGATATGGCAGAGGTCGCCTTGATTTATTTATTTGTTGGACGTATGGGGCTATAGTTGAGTTGGCATAGTGTATGCGGAGGTCGCTGCTATGGCCTGAACACTCTCTATAGGTGCATCATAGTCCTGGGATTGTAGAACACAGCACCCCACCTCGAGCGGATGATTCACTTGATTTTGAGATTTATTGATAGCCCATAGCTTGTGATCATGCATTGCATTATATTGCATCTTTATGAATTTCATATGATTTATTTGTCATTTTAATTCTCATATGTTATCGATTGTATCATACTAGATTTATACTCACCGGCACGTCGGCTACCTCTTGTTTTCATGTGCTTGACGGTAGGTGAGGCGAGGCTTGGGATGCCAGAGTCCAGCTCCAGGCGAGGAGATACGAGTTAGAGTGGAATTCTCGGGTCTTAGGAGCTATTTGATGATGTTTGGGATTACTTTGGTTCACTACTTTATTTTGGTATGTTAAAATTTATATTTCAAATATTTGTGACCTTTAAATTATTTTGACGATGTTTATGTTGGTTTTTGAACCACAAAATATGTGTTTTACTAAATCATTTGGGTTGTTACATTTATAATTATTAATAATAGATGTCGGACCCAGGGCCCCACAGTTGTGGACCGACTGACTAAGTCAGCGTATTTCATTCCGTATAGTTGGGAATATAGTTTTGATCGCATGGCAAGACTATACATCCAAGAGATTCTTAGATATCATGGTGTGCCAACAAGTAAAGTCAGTGACAGAGATCCACGCTTTACCTCAAGGTTCTGGGGAAGTTTTCAAAAGCGTTTGAAACGACATTGAGTCTGAGTACTGCCTATCATCTAAAGACCGATGGTCAGTCTTAGAGGACTATTCAGACAATCGAGGACATGTTGCGTGCTTGTGCTTTGGATTTTAGACCAGCATGGCATGATCATCTGTCGCTTGTAGAGTTTGCTTATAACAATAGCTACCACAACAGCATTGGTATGGCTCCGTTCGAAGCATTATATTGTAGACGTTGTCGTACTCCGTTGTTTTGGGACGAAGTAGAAGAACGACAAGTGCAAGGACATGAATTAGTGCAACAAGCGATTGACGTAGTGGAATTGATCAAGAAGAGAATTAAAACTGCATAATATCGTCAATCGTGTTACGGTAATACCAAGCATAGATCTCTACAGTTTCAGTCAAGGGAAAAAGTTTTCCTCAAAAATTTCACCATTCCCCAAGGTGATGAGATTTGGACTCAAGGGAAAATTAGCACCAAGATTCATCAGACCTTTTGAGATCTTGGAATGTGTTGGAAATTTGGCTTATCGATTGGCTTTACCGTCGTATCTGTCCAGCATTCATAACGTCTTTCATGTATCGTTGCTACGACGGTATGTAGCAGATGAGTTACACGTTCTTGATCCGATAGATGTTCAACTTTAAGAAAACTTGACTTATGTCGAGCAGCCGCTTTTAATCCTGGGTAGGAAAGAGAAAAAGCTCAGAAACAAGACCATTTCACTTGTTCTAGTGCAATGGCAACGCCGAGGTACTGCAGAAGCGACTTGGGAGTTAGAGAGTCGTATGCGCTCATAGTATCCACATTTGTTTTGAGTTGTATTTTATTCAGTTGTATTGTACTTCAGTTCTGATTTCGAGGACGAAATATTTGTAAGGAGGGGATGATGTAATGACATGAATCCTTATTTTGAATGAAGTACAAATTATTATATAATTAAAGGGTTGTAAATTAAGTATTATTAAGGAATTTTTAATTCAGAATTTAGCTGTTGGGATCCACCAAATTTAAAAAGGGATAACCCGATCTACTTCAGATTACATTATCTCGAGTAATCCAACTATACAAATGAGATTCTAACTTGCGCCAGATAATATTGATTCGGGTTTTCTGAACTAGTCGGATGCTGCCTATAAATGGAAGCTGAATTCTTTTGTTTCCTACACCGCATTCTTCAGAGAGAGTTCTAGCCTTATACCTTAGGTTTTCTAGCTAGTTTCTAGGGCACTTTGGTGTCGGGAAGTTTCGGAGCTAGTGTTGACTCGAGGAGAGGTCTGTGAACTGAGATCGAGACATCATCAGCGGGCTGATGACAGACGCAGGTATAACCCTGAAGCCTTAAATAATGATTTAAAGATCATTAGGGATAACTTTGTAGCATGTTTGATAATTCAGGATCTGGTTTGATAGTGATATCATTATGTTGGTATTGTCTAGGTTCAGAGCTTTCTGTCAGATTATTTTATTGAGGTACGTGATGTAATGACTGAGATATCTAAGCGTAGTATACTCATTTATATACTGCATATTTATCTGTTGCATGATACATGTTTTATTGCTTTGGCATATTATGCATGACATACCATGTTGAGATTGATATCTTTTGAGATATACCTCGTTTGTTTGGGTCGCTCAGCCCTATTCTGTATTGTGGACGATGGGGCATCGAGAGCTACAGTGTCCGACGGGACCCGCGGGCTCTGATGACTTGGATATTGTAGGTCCACGTCTTGATGATGATTGTGAGAGCCAAAAAATTCCTAGGGAAGATCAGAGACTACACACTCAGGCGCCTCTAGACTGAGCATAAGATTCTTGACTTGATCCTTGATATCCGAGCATATTGCATCTCGCATGCATCATATCAGTTTGTATACTCGTACATTATCTTATTGGGCGATTGTCGCTCACGTCTTTGTTTTCATCTTGGGCACCCCATTCCACGGGGCAGGTCTTAGGTTGGACGGTTCGAACGGCCATGGCAGTGGCTAGAGCAGTTGGATTTTCGGTGGTGATCCAGTGAAGGTTTTTATGTGGTTTATCGTTTTCTCGTTCAGAATTATGTTTTCGTTATGGTTGTATTAATGTTTAAGACTGCCGTTATTTGTTATGTTTTTGTTTGGGTTGTAAGATGATTAAGTATTTAATTTTCGCTGTTTAATTATTGTTATTAAGTTTAATGTTGCGTGTTTATTAGTCTGTTTAGTAGTGGCTCGGGTAAGGACGCTACAGTGCCGGAGGGTCATAACGTATGGTAAATGATATTTTTATGATGTTTATGATGAAAACAAGAGATTTTATTATTTATGGTAAAGCTGTGTAAATTTTACTGTAAAATGCTATTTTTGAAAAGCCATGATATTTTATGATTTTAAAAAAGGAAAAAAAATTTGGAGGATGTGAATTGAGTGTGACAAAGAGGATATGGCATATGATTTTTGGGAATATCGTAAGGGAAAAGGCCCCAGAGGGGGCCCGAATACGGTAAAAGGCCCCAGAAGGAGCCCGACGATCGTATTTCTATATTACGTTGATGCCTAGCGCCCGTCCTCATGCGCAATGGTTGGCTAAGACTGATCAGTCGACCAGAGGATAAAAGGCTAGTCACTTTCAAAGATCAAACTTCATCCAAAATAATAAATAATTGAAATTTTTTTTATTTTACGATTTACGCTTTATTTATGCTTAAAAATTTATTTTGAAAAAAGTGATAAGTGCAATTTATTGTACTTTTATTACTTGTTTTTAACTTGGAATTCTGTGATTCTTGAGCAGGTTTTATGTGATTTGTTGTTGTTTTTGTTTTATAGTTTGGAAGATTAGAATGAGAGTGTGGAGTATTAAAGTGTTGAATTGGAAAGTGCAAAAGATAAAAAAATACAGAAGCACCCGCGCACCCGCGCTATTACATATACCGCACCCGCGGTAAAGCAGTGCACCCGCGCTAAAATCAGCACCGCACCTGCGCTGGCATACCAGAACCAACACCGCACCCGCAGTGTTCTCTTCACCGCACCCGCACTCCTTAAAAAACAGAATCCGGAAAATCTGTATTTTTGTGTGTTGCGGATGAAAGTCCAAGATATTGGTGTGCTACGAATTGAGGCTTGTCTGGACTATAAAAGGACATCATTTACTTATCATCTAGGGTATTGGGGAGCCAAGGGAAGAGTGGAGGCTGCTGCTAGAAGATTGAAGACTCTAGTTCATCAAGTTTTTGGAAATCTGCTGCACAACTCCGGGGACGGAATTAGCACTTCAAACTCTTGTTCTAAGTTCTTCTTTCTTTTATTTTTCAGTTGATATGTCTTGTTTCAAAACCTTGTTTTGTTGTTTTGTTTGTGTTATTATGAACTAATTGTTATTTCTAGAGGAAAGATGGAACAAAACTAGAAACCATGTGTTAGAATCTATGAACTAAGCTATTTAAGTTCTTTTTATTGTTCATTTGTATTGTTCTAATCTTAATGCTTTCAATTTATTGGCCATAATTTGAATGATTTATATGTTTACAATTTATCACTCGGAATAGGAAATTATAAACAAGAAATGAGAAAAATACATCAATGGTATTTATAGAGTTCGGGAGGGCCTATATTGCTATCGAAGCCCATAGAGAATCTAGTTCTTGATGTGTTATTTAATTGTAGACTGTTGATAGGAACGTTGCAATCTATTTTTATATAACTAATATCTACTTAACACTCGAGAGAGGGAGTAGATAATTATAGGATTTTTGGCTAATGAATAAGAAGGATTTTTATAACATAGTTAAAAGAATTTACACATGGTGGACAGTTGCATGAAATCGGACCTCTAGATCTTTTATTCCAGTGTTAATTGTTATAAATTGGTGTTACATTTAAATCCATTTTCAATTTAGTTATTCTTGCAAACAAATCTTTTAATTGATTATTCTAAATAAATTCGAGACTATTTTAATCACAAGTACTAATATTCATTTATATACACATTCCTCGTGGGATCGACACTTGTACTCGAAAATACATTTTACTATAACTTGACGTTGTGCGCTTGTGAGCAATCAAGAAAACACGCAACAAGTTTTTGGTGCCGTTGCCGGGGAGTGTTTATTTTAAATTTATTCTAGTATTGTTACCAATTAGTCTTGATTTTAATTTAGAGCTGTTTTTATTGTATTACATTAAAAACAAATTGATTTGTTTCTTATCTTTGTTTGACAGTGCATGCGAAGATCGCAAAATCTTGACTTGCTTATCTTTGATCCCGAGATCGAAAGAACCATAAATAGATTAAGAAAGGAGAGAAGAGACGAGATTCAAGCAATGGCTGACAACAGAGATAATGAAAATCCACCCCCTGCAATACCCATCAGAGATCATTTTAGGCTGGTACTAAATGCTCATTATTCGGGCATAGCACGAGGGACTATTAATGCAAACAACTTTGAGCTCAAGCCCGCATAGATAAACATGGTTCAACAGAACCAATTTGGGGGAGCCGCTACTGCAGATCCTCATCTACATCTCAGAACATTCCTTGAAATCACTGACACGGTAAAGATAAATGGTGTTCCTGATGATATAATTCGATTGCGCTTGTTTCCTTTTTCTCTTGGGGACCAAGCAAGAGAATGGCTTCAATCGCTTCCTTTAGGGAGTATCACTACTTGGCAGGAGTTAGCAACCAAGTTCCTTGCTAAATATTTTCCACCTGCGAAGTCTAAACAGTTGAAAATTGAGATAAGTACTTTTAGGCAGACTGACTTTGAGCAATTATATGAGGCATGGGAACGGTATAAGGAGTTGTTGAGGAGGTGTCCAAACCATGGTTTTGAAGATTGGGTACAAATTGAATTGTTTTACAATGGTTTGAATGGACAAATAAGAGGCACTGTGGATGCAGCAGCTGGTGGCACGATATTTGCCAAATCACCTGATCAAGCATATGATTTGCTTGAACAGATGACCATTAACAGTTATCAGTGGCCGTCTGAGAGGTCAGGAGTAAAGAAACCAGATGGAATTTATGCCGTAGATCCTATTACATCACTGACCGCACAAGTTTCAGCTTTAACAACTCAAATTGCAGCCATGAATAAAGCTAGTACACCAGAGGTTGAAAATGCATCGGTTGTTATTGACGAACCACATATTCCTGATGAGGCTCATTATATCAACAATAGGAATTTTGGTGGATACTGAGGCTATCGAGGTAACCCTCCCCCGAACACTTATCATCCTGGTTTGAGAAATCATGAGAATTTTTCATATGCTAATAATAAGAATGTGTTGAATCCTCCACTGGGATTCAATACATTGAAGGGGGAAGGAAATCCTTCACTTGAGGATCTAGTTGGGACATTTGTTGCTGAATCTAATAAAAGGATGGCTAGGACTGAATCTTGTCTTGATGGCATGGAAACTCACATGGGAAATATGGGTGCCACAATGAAATCATTGGAGGCACAGATTGGACAATTGGCTAATGCATTAAGAGATCAAAATAGAGGTCAATTCCCAAGTAATACAGAAGTGAATCCAAAGAAGCAATGCAAAGCTGTAACTTTGAGAAGTGGAAGAAAACTTGAGGTTAAAAAATCCAAAGAGAATGAGGAAAATGAGAAGAGAGTTGAAGAAGATGAATGTGAAAATGGAAAGGAGAACAAGGTTAAGGAGTCTCGGATTGAAACTGAAGTTGAACGGATTCCTATACTGAAACCGATTCTTCCATACCCACAGAGATTTAGGAAGAAGATTATTGATGATCATTTTGCAAAATTTTTGGAGATTTTCAAGAAGATTCACATTAACATTCCATTTGCTGATGCTTTAGAGCAAATGCCAAACTATGCAAAGTTCATCAAAGATGTGATGTCAAAGAAGAGGAAGTTGCAAGAGTTCGAGACAGTTAAGTTGACCGAAGAGTGCAGCGCCATTCTCCAAAGGAAGTTACCACAAAAACTAAAAGATCCAGGGATTTTTACTATTCATTGTATTATTGGTAGTACTCATGTTAATAAAGTTTTATGTGATCTTGGAGTGAGTATTAATCTTATGCCATTTTCTGTTTATAGGGACTTGGAGCTTGGGGAGGTAAAACCAACCACTATAACTTTGCAACTTGCAGATAGGTCACTCACTTATCCTCGTGGAATTGTTGAAGATGTTTTGGTAAAAGTTGACAAGTTTATCTTCCCTGCTGATTTCGTAATACTTGATATGGAGGAAGATCAAGATTCTCCATTGATTTTTGGGAAACCATTCTTAGCCACTGGAAAAGCATTGATAGATGTACACAAAGGAGAACTCACCTTGAGAGTTGGTGGGAAAGCTGTGATATTCAACATCTATAAGGCCATTAAAGGTAACGACGAGGTAAGTACTTGTAAAAGCATTGATATAATTGACTCTTGTGTTGTTGAGATTGGTATAGGTTATACAATAGAAGATCCATTAGAAAGATGCCTTTCTAGTACTGTTAGTAGAGTTGATGATGATGATTGGGAATTGAGAGAGCAACTTTTAGCTCTTGAAGAGTTGCCAAAAGTGAAGGAAGCCGCACAGGAGAAGTTGGAAGAAGAAAAATGTTCAGAGATAATACCTTCATCCCCTGTTTTGAAAGAATTGCCAAGCCATCTTTGTTATGCTTTCTTGGGTGAGAAGTCGACATATCCTGTAATTATCTCTTCTTCTCTTACTTTAGATGAAAAAGATAAATTGTTGAGAGTGTTGAGGAAATTTAAAACTGCATTTGGGTGGTCGATTTCTGATATCAATGGGATTAGTCCCACCATATGCATGCATATGATTTTAATGGAAGAGTCATACACTCCTTATGTGGATCATCAGAGAAGGTTAAATCCAGCCATGAAAGAGGTAGTCAAAAATGAAGTGTTGAAATGGTTAAATGCTGGAGTTATATATGCTATTTCTGACAGCAGTTGGGTGTCTCCTGTGCAAGTAGTGCCTAAAAAGGGTGGAATGACTGTGGTAAATAATGAAAATGATGAATTAATATCTACTCGTACTGTGACTGGATGGAGAGTATGTATTGATTATATGAAGTTGAACAATGCCACACGTAAAGATCATTTTCCTTTACCTTTTATTGATCAAATGCTTGATAGACTTGCTGGTTATTGTCACTACTGTTTTTTAGATGGTTATTTAGGTTATAACCAGATTGCTATAGCACCAGAAGATCAAGAGAAAACAACATTCACGTGCCCCTATGGAACGTTTTCTTTTAGGAGGATGCCTTTTGGGCTATGCAATGCACCTGCTACTTTTCAGAGATGTATGATGGCCATATTTGCAGACATGGTGGAAGACATCATGGAAGTCTTCATGGATGATTTCTCGGTATTTGGCTCTTCATTTGATCACTGTTTACATAACCTTTCCCTCGTTTTGCAGAGATGTCAAGAAAAGAACTTGGTTCTTAATTGGGAGAAGTGTCATTTTATGGTCCAAGAGGGTATTGTTCTTGGACATAAAGTGTCTTCAAAGGGATTAGAGGTAGACAGAGCCAAAGTAGTTGCAATTGAAAAGCTTCCACCACCAAAGAACATCAAAGGGATAAGGAGTTACTTAGGACACGCCGGGTTTTATCGTAGATTTATCAAAGATTTTTCTAAGATTACTAAACCTTTGTGTAATTTGCTTGAAAAAAATCTACTTTTATTTTTGATGATGATTGTCTGCAGGCATTTGAGAAGATCAAGAAGGCATTGGTGACAGCGCCAATCATGATAGTACCAGATTGGAAGGAGCCCTTCGAGTTGATGTGCGATGCTAGTGATTATGTGGTAGGTGTGGTCTTGGGCCAAAGGCGTGATAAATTTTTTAGATCAATCTACTATGCAAGTCGAACCATGGATGCTGCACAACAAAATTACACAACTACTGAAAAGGAGATGCTTGCAGTAGTGTTTGCATTTGACAAGTTTAGACCTTACTTGGTTGGCACAAAGGTAATTGTTTTCACTGACCATGCAGCTATTCAATACCTATTTGCCAAAAAGGATGCAAAACCACGCTTGATAAGATGGATCTTATTGCCCCAAGAGTTTGATTTTGAAGTTAAGGATAGGAAGGGGTGTGAAAATCAAGTAGCCGACCACTTGCAATGGCTCGAACTTGAAGATAAAAAAGATGAAGGAACCATAAAAGAAGTATTTCCAGATGAACAGCTGTTTGAGGTAAATTCGAAACTCCTTTGGTTTGCTGATATAGCTAACTTCTTGTCCTGTGATACTCTCCCTCCAGATTTGAATTATCACCAAAAGAAGACATTCTTTCACGATGCAAAGTTTTACCTATGGGATGATCCATACGTATTCAAGAGATGTGCTAACCAAGTTATAAGGAGATGCGTGGATGGCGTCGAAGCACAACAAATTCTGGAGCAATGCCACTCGTCACCTTATGGTAGACATTTTGGAGCAACACGAACAGCAGCTAAGGTATTGCAATCTGGTTTCTATTGGCCTAGTATGTTTAAAGATAGTTATACCTTAGTAAAATCATGTGATAGATGCCAGAGGTTAGGAATCATTTTTAGACGTCACGAACTACCACTGACGAATATTTTCGAAGTAGAACTTTTTGACGTTTGGGGCATTGATTTCATGAGACCTTTTCTTCCTTCTTTTGGTAACTCTTATATTTTATTAGCTGTGGATTATGTTTCAAAATGGGTGGAAGCAATCGCCACCAGTACTAATGATTCTCGTGTTGTAGCTAAATTCGTGCATAAGAACATCTTCACGAGGTTCGGAACACCGAGAGCCATTATAAGTGACAAAGGTACGCATTTTTGCAATAAAATTTTCAACTCACTTTTGGCTAAATACAGTGTGAAGCATAAAGTGGCACTAGCGTATCACCCCCAATCGAATGGACAAGCTGAAATATCCTACCGGGAAATTAAACAAAAATTGGAGAAAACAGTCAACATTAACCGGAAGGATTGGGCACTCAAGTTGGATGATGCACTATGGGCATATCGAACCGCATTCAAAACACCTATTGGGATGTCTCCCTATAGGCTCGGATTTGGTAAAGCATGTCACTTCCCACTAGAGTTGGAGCACCGACCATTCTGGGCAATTAAGAAGTTGAACTTTGACTTGAAAGCATCTGGCGATGTCAGAAAATTGCAACTAAATGAAATGGAAGAATTCCGAAATGACGCATATGAGAATGCCAAGATCTACAAAGAGCAGACTAAGAAGTGGCATGACAAAATCATTGTTCGAAGGCAACAAGTATTATTATTCAATTCGTCTGAAGTTGTTTCCTGGTAAGTTGAAGTCGCGTTGGTCAGGGCCATTTGTTGTGGAAACAGTGTACCCTCATGGGGCTATCGAGCTAAAGTGTAATGATGGAAGAACTTTCAA
Source organism: Primulina tabacum (assembly GCF_025594145.1). Taxonomy (NCBI): domain Eukaryota; kingdom Viridiplantae; phylum Streptophyta; class Magnoliopsida; order Lamiales; family Gesneriaceae; genus Primulina; species Primulina tabacum. Next base: position 21,197,289 of record NC_134550.1, read on the forward strand.
GGTGAATGGACAGCGGATTAAGCCTTACTATGGGACCGAAGTAAGGAATATTGACATCATTGGGTTGAGCGAACCACCATGAACAAAATTGATATAGTCGGGCTGACGACGTTAAACCAAGCGCTTATTGGGAGGCAACACAAATTTTTGGTTTCTTTATTGCATTTCGTCTTTGGTTTTGCTTTTACTTTTGTATTCTTATTTTAGGTTGTGTATTTTTGGTATAATGGGTTTTTATATCTTCCCAAATATTATGAATCCCAATTGTGTTTTTTCAGGATTAAAATTGGAGGAGAAAACAATTTCTAAGAGTGCACCCGCGCTGGAAGTATACCGCACCTGCGGTGGTTGAAGACAGAAAACAAATAAATTTTCCAGTAGCCATACCGCACCCGCGGTAGTTTATAAAGCGCACCTGCGGTGGATGTTGAAGCAAAAACAGAAAAATTCCAGAACCATTAGTGCACCCGCGCTACGTTTTACACTGCACCTGCGATCGATGAAAGTCGAAAATTCAAAAATTCCAGTAGTCTTACCGCACCTGCGCTACGTTTTACACTGCACCCGCGGTCACTGAACCCGTGGTATGTTTATCAACCAATATCCATCTTCATTCCACAAAAAAAAAATCAACACCAAACCTAGGGTTTGATAGGAGGCTCGAAAATTTCACCAAGAATTGAAAAGGGGCTTCGATTTTGTTCTTCCAAGAGCCAATTCAACACTCCAGGTGAGCAAATCCATACTATATTGGCTTTGAAATTCAGAAATTATTGGTGCCATCTGTTATGAAAGAAATATCAAATTTAGTGGAGTATATTCTTGACATTGTTGATTGGAGTTGATTGGATTGGTGTGTATATTGTTGAGTTGTAGTTCTTGTGATTAACAAGTTTGGGGGAGTAAAAAATCATCAAGTTTAGTGAATTGGATTGAAGGAGAAGTTGGTGCTTTGATAGTGTTCGACAAAATGCCTCCAAGAAAGAAACAATCAAAGGGTGCATCCTCGTCTTCAAATTATGATGCACACAAGTTTTGGGATGAGAAGGCGGAGGAGAATTATGCTAAAATTCTAAACAAGAGCATTGTGAAAGAGAGGGGATTTGACTTGAGCTTCCCACGAACTGAAATCGGATTCATGCTTACTGCTAGGCATTGGGAGGAGTTTGGCAAGCCACCACCGGATGCGGTTATTTCGTTGGTAAGAGAATTTTATGCTAACCTTAAGGTTAAGCATGATCACTTGAAAGTTTTGGTGCGAGGCAAGATGGTAGCTTTTGATGCTCATACCATCAACACAATGTATGGTATCCCTCCAATCATGCATGATGAATATGAAGAATATCGGACCGAAGAAGTTGATTATAATAACATTCTTCAGACTATTTGCATTGAGGGAGCGGAGTGGCGAATGAGAGACAATATACATTTAAGCCTTGCCAAATCTGATCTGAAAAATGTTGCGAAGGATTGGTATTCCTTCATTTCGGCTAGGATTAAGCCTACTGAACATACTACTACTGTCATCAAGGAGAGGGCAATCCTGACGTTTTGCATCTTAACAGGAAAGACGATTGATTTAGGTCTTGCTAGATTATGCAAAAGGTAACTCTCCTAGTGGACTCCTCCACCCTTCTCTTATCACAGACTTATGCCATTATGCGGGAGTGACTTGGGCAGCAAACGAAGAATTGTTGAAACGAAAAAATGCCATTGTGGTAATTCAACCACATAGGTCACTGACATCTGATCAACAAGATACACGTGAAGCTCAGAGAGAATTCAACCGAAGAGCTGCTGAAAGACGTGCCCATGCTCAGGCCTAACAACAACAAACACAACCGCAACCAAGAAATGTGCGAGATAGATTAACTTATTTGGAAGAGGAGATGCGCCAACAACGCCAAGACATGGACGCGTTTCGGTTTAGGACCGATACATTCATGGATTATATGATGGATTTCACATCTGTCTTGGCTCAACAATTTCCATCAGCTTCCACATCTGGTAATCCATTTCCACAACCTCCGCAATGGCCGCCCGCATATGATCCGCCTGAGTATCACCCACCACAAAAAAGAGCAGACGATGAGGATGGCGATGACCACTGACGGTCATTGCCCGAGGTATGTGTATTCCCTAACTTTCACGATCATTTACATCGAGGGCGATGCAAATATTTAGTTTGGGGGAGATGTTATTTATATTTGCTTGTGTGTTTGTAGTGTCATTTAGTTTTATTTGAGTGTTTTATTTACTTTTGAGTTATTTGCTTGTGTGTTTGTAGTGTCATAGTCATGAAAATTTTTGAAATGACCAATGATGAACAAAATTTGTGTATTGGAAGAAATGTCATGTATTTCGTTCATGATCATTAATCAATTGGAAAAATTTAGAGAAAAATCATGAGATTTGGTAAGTTTGAGACTTATAATTTCTATACAACTCTGTGATTTTCATTTAATATTGAAATAAATTTTTGCAAACACATATATGATTGAGGCAATTTTTGATCTTATTTGGGCCTATTTATATTGTTCATAAATATTCAATTGAAGCCCTCTTGAGCCTATATGAGAAAAGAATTGTGTTCTTGAAATTTCTTGGAAGCCAAGTACATTTTTTTTGAATATATATGTATTTGGTTGATGCATTGAGACACCATTTTTTCACGATGATTAGATTCTACTTTGTGTTGATGAATTGAGATTTTGTCTAGAACTATCCAAACAACACTCGAGGCGAAATACGGACAAACTATGATTTAGGAATGATTTAGGTGATTTTTTGGATCGATTGAGCCTTTCAAGCTACCAAATAAAAATAATTTATCATTTGTCACATCTTTGTAGCTTATATGAATTCGAATGGCACACGTAAATATGTGTAAAAGACCCCAATTCGATATCCTTTCAAATATCCCATATTTACCAACCCTTTGAATATCTTATACATTTATTTCCTACCTTCTCAAGGGAGTAAGAATTCAAAAGATCAAAAAAAATTGAAATTCTCCTACAAAAGAAAAGAAAAATAAATGATGTTTCATTGAAGAAGTTGGAGAAAAATGGGAGAAAATGAGAAGAAATGAATAAAAAATTGGAGATAAAAGAAAAAGTGGAGTATGCAAAAGAGATAAGAATTCAACTTACTCCCTTATTTGAATTCCTAATCTTCATTTGTAGCCATAAGCCAAGGCCTAACATTACAACCATTGCAAATCCTATTGACCTAGTCATAGTTGTCCAATATACTAGTGGAGAGGGATTGGGAGGATCAAGCCTATGGACAATCGATAAACACTTCCATTGAGTACGAACCTTTATCAACTTTACATACACTTGATTGCATCAAATATTTATTGGGTACTCCTTTCTTGAATGAATATTGCCTTAAACCAAATTTTTACCGAAAAAGACCTCTTGATTGTGTTTGGAAAAATTGAAATCAATTTAGAATGTTTTGAAACATGAGTTGAAGAGATTAGAAGTTAAGAAAATTAACTGATTGCATGATTATATCCGGATCAAAAATTGATTTGATTGATTTGACTTGTGAATGCATGAAGAGTTAGTTAAATTTAATTGAGGCCAAGTTCTTTTAAAAATATTTCATGACTTGTTTGTTTGTGTGTTTTTATTTTGCTCGGGACTAGCAAAATCCTAAGTTTGGGGGAGTTTAATAAGTGCAATTTATTGTACTTTTATTACTTGTTTTTAACTTGGAATTCTGTGATTCTTGAGCAGGTTTTATGTGATTTTTTATTGTTTTTGTTTTTATAGTTTGGAAGCTTAGAATGAGAAGTATTAAAGTGTTGAATTTGAAAGTGCAAAAGATAAAAAAAAATACAGAAGCAGCCGCGCACCCGCGCTATTACATATACCGCACCCACGGTAAAGCAGTGCACCCGCGCTAAAATCAACACCGCACCTGCGCTGGCATACCATAACCAACACCGCACCCACGGTGTCCTCTTGACCGCACCCGCACTCCTTGAAAAACAGAATCCGGAAAATCTGTATTTTTGTGTGCTGCGGATGAAAGTCCAAGAAATTGGTGTGCTACGAATTGAGGATTGTCTGGACTATAAAAGGACATCGTTTACTAATCATCTAGGGTATTGGGGAGCCAAGGGAAGAGTGGAGGCTGCTGCTAGAAGATTGAAGACTCTAGTTCATCAAGTTTTTGGAAATCTGCTGCACAACTCCGGGGACGGAATTAACACTTCAAACTCTTGTTCTAAGTTCTTCTTTCTTTTATTTTTCAGTTGATATGTCTTGTTTCAAAACCTTGTTTTGTTGTTTTGTTTGTGTTATTATGAACTAATTGTTATTTCTAGAGGAAAGATGGAACAAAACTAGAAACCATGTGTTAGAATCTATGAACTAAGCTATTTAAGTTCTTTTTATTGTTCATTTGTATTGTTCTAATCTTAATGCTTTCAATTTATTGGCCATAATTTGAATGATTTATATGTTTACAATTTATCACTCAGAATAGGAAATTATAAACAAGAAATGAGAAAAATACATCAATGGTATTTATAGAGTTCGGGAGGGCCTATATTGCTATCGAAGCCCATAGAGAATCTAGTGCTTGATGTGTTATTTAATTTTAGAATGTTGATGGGAACGTTGCAATCTATTTTTATATAACTAATATCTACTTAACACTCGGGAGAGGGAGTAGATAATTATAGGATTTTTGGCTAATGAATAAGAAGGATTTTTATAACATAGTTACAAGAATTTACACATGGTGGACAGTTGCGTGAAATCGGACCTCTAGATCTTTTATTCCAGTGTTAATTGTTATAAATTGGTGTTACATTTAAATCCATTTGCAATTTAGTTATTCTTGCAAACAAATCTTTTAATTGATTATTCTAAATAAATTCGAGACTATTTTAATCACAAGTACTAATATACATTTATATACACATTCCTCGTGGGATCAACACTTGTACTCGAAAATACATTTTACTATAACTTGACGTTGTGCGCTTGCGAGCAATCAAGAAAACACGCAACAAAAAGTATGATTTTAATGCATGTGCTTGTATATATATTATTTGTTATTAATGTTTATAACGTGCTGAATAATTAGACTCACTAGGATTGAATGCTGCAGGTGATGATGTTATTGAGGGAGTCGCTGACGCTTGAGTGGATCGAGTCCGGCAGTATACTCCCGAGGGACATTTATTTTTCGCATTAGCTTGATATTTAAAATATTTAAAGATTTTTGTTAGTGAATTTATTAGAGATTTTTATGTTTTATATTGAAGTAGAATGAATATGTTAAAGGTTGGAGTTGAATTTATTTATTTGACGATTTAGGGATTTTTATGCACTTAGATTTTAAATGTTAAATTATTTTGATTTGTAAAAATGTTAAGTTATTTTAATTATTAATTTTCGAAATAATGTTTATAAAAAAATTTTAGTAGGATTTTAAAGTTAAAAAGGTAGTGGACGTTTCAGGAATCATGAGGCGGTGCTATTCGATGCTCTTACCATGATTCGATGAGTTTAATCAGAAAATTATTTCTGACATTCTCATGATCAAATGTAGGTACATAGAATGAGGCAAATAAGGGTAAATCTGAATAAAGAACAATGTTCTGAATCACAAAGAATTGTGAACCCACAATTAGCTGTATCTTTGAACTATTGAGGGTTACACAAGTAGTAGATATTTTGTTCTCGTTGAGGCAATAAATTCAAAAAGTTGAATTTATGTAAAATTATGATATAGTAAATTCAAGAAGTTGAATTTATGATAATTAAATTTGGAGATAATAAATTCAAGAAATTGTATTTATGGAAAGTTGAGAGTTTAAAATATTAAACTCAACCAATTTTTGCTCTCAACTTTAAATTTCTTCTAAATATTCTATTTCAATTTAGAGGAGGAATAAATATTTTAGTCGTGGACTTGATTGGTGATTGAAGAAAGAAGATTTCAAGACAATCGTTTGTAGGAAATATTACAAGAGTTATCTCCGTCAATCTCGAAATAATTGGTGTTAAGTGATTTATTAACTAAAAGTATATTTATAAACGCCTTATGAATTTTTATTTCCCTTCAAACCATACGAGTGTCCAAAGACATCATTTGATGTCAAATTAAAAATTTTAAAAATTTCGCTGCGTTTTGGGCACGAGAAAACATGTTCCCAACATCATGAACTTCCTGATCCCTGATCTTTATCCACGAACTACTTGACTTCGGTATATTTAAACTCTTCATCCTCTAATTTCTTATTTTCCTCTTTCGAAGATCTCTTTCACTCTTTCATTTTTGTCAAAAAGTCCATCGATGACAATAGTAAAGACAATAGCCATTTCTTTTAGGTGAGCACGTATACTGTTCTCCATAGACATCATGAAGCTCGTAGGAACCTCCCTGATTAACAAACGATGCAACTCTCTCTTTCACAAACTCTTCTTCGAACTTGTGTACGAGTTTCTCAACTAATCTTCCATCAGAATCCGCGTCTTCTCCTTGTGAACGCTGATATTTCCCCTGTGATTTAGGAATTCCTTTGTATTTCTCTTTACCTTTGGAGGCATTGGTCCCACCAGACATGCCAAAATACGTTTGCACATAAAATTGTTAGGGCGTGCCAGACACGTGATCGTGATAAATTTGTGATTAATCAAATTTCTTCAATCAAGCTTTGTGGATCCCGATTTATTTGTTGGTTCTAACTCCATTGGTACAGCCACAAAGCTATGAATTTAGTTGAGGAATATGATGAAATTGCACGAGAAACTCATGAACATCTAATTTAATTATGTCTATGAATTGGGATAAAGATTTCACAACTAAAATTGAAAAAACTGAAGGATTATGTTAAAACTTGAAGGAAATAATGGAAATATGCGATATTGTTAAGCTAAAATTAAGAGGTATTTTTGTTGATGAAATTGTCGAGCCTTCATTTTTATCTTTCTTTCCGTTTTTGTTCAATACTCTTGAGCAATTTGGCCATCTTCCACGATCGATCGTAAATCATTGATAGTGGGTAAACTTCTTCAATCATGCATGTGGCCCTCTTCTCGAGCCAATTGATTTTTTCACGGCTTTGTCAGTTGACGAGCTTTTATTGAAATTGGGTTTTCACATTTGATGAACTTTTATTGTTGGTGGGATTTGTAGAACTTGTGTTTTGCAGAATTTTGGTGTAACAAATATAAATATATATATTTAAAATTTTATAACCAAGGGTACATTTGCCTAGCAATTGACTAACTCAACAATAATATTAAAAGTTGGAAGGCGGATGACCGGAACCATTTTCATGTGGATCAAGGCCCAAAGCAATCTGGGGCCCATTTTATTATTTTGGGCTATGAATTTAAAAAATATAAACTGGAAAACTGAAATCTGAAATCTGAAATCTGAAACAAATTCAACCCTAAGCCGACCAATACCCGACGATGAGGCCCGCCGGTCGCCGCCGACCAGCCGAACACCCACCACCAACGCCCGCTAACTCTGCCGATCCATGGCAATTCCTCTCCACACCTGTCCCTGGTCGCGACTCCGACGCCAGCTTCACCAGCAGTCGCCCCTCCACAGCCTCAATTGTCCGCTCCTCCAACGCCGTTCCCAACATTTCTGATCGATCCTACCAAGCCTCCGCGCTCCGCACTATTAACGCCTACCTCTCTTCTCAATCTCTTCCTTTCTCTCTAAAACCCCCTCTACCATCCGCTAAAGACATCACTGAAACATTGAAGTACCTCCTCCATCGTCTTGGTTTTAGAGCGCAGAAGCTTGATGAGGAACTCAACCAAGTCTTGAAATTCTTGAAATGCCCTTTGAAGCTAAACAAGTCGGCTCTACGTGCCCCCGGCACTCCCCATTCGTGGCCGAATTTGCTGGCAGTAATTCACTGGCTTGTGCAGATAATCAAGTACAACGGTTATGTGGAAAGTTCTCCAACGAGTTTGGAGGAGAACAGGATGTTTAAGTACACTGCAAATAGTTATGTAAGTTACATTAGAGGAGATGATGAGGCTGTGGATGCTTTGGATGAAGAGTTTATGGTAGAGTTGAAAGAAGGAAGGGATAAAATGGAGGAGAATGTGAAAGTTCTAGAGGAAAATGTGAAGGAATTGGAGGAAAAATTGGAGAGCTTGAAAGCAGGACCTAGTCAAAAGGAGGTCTTGGAGCAGGAGAAGGCTGCACTGGAGAAGGACGTGATGAAGTTCCATATGATTATTGAGCAGCTGGATGGGCATTTGGTGGAGGTACAGAAGAAATTGGAGGAGAAGGATCGGGAGTTGGAAGTGAAGGTGGAGGAGAGGAAGAGGATTTCTGAGGAAAATGAGGAGTTGAAGAGAAAGATCGAGGAACAGGGCATTAATTTTAGAGATGCTGAGAGGATGAAGCGGGAGTTGCAGGCCCTGGATAGGGATATTGAGGAGACAGAGGCTGCTAGGAATGGCTGGGAGGAGAAGATTTGGGAGCTTGATTCTGAGATTGGACGCAAGTTTGAGGAGCTTGAGGGGTTGGTCTTGGAGTGCAATCAAGCTATCCGAAGGTTTTTCTTCTCGGCTCCTTATTTACACTTTCTTCAAATATAATTCTTAAATATTCTTCAATTGCAGCTTTTCGCTCTTTGTTGTTAAAATTTTAATGTTCAATCATATATCCTTGTTAGACGAGGAAATAATTTGTCTATTGCATGCTGTATTGATGTTTTTGGCATATCTTAGAGTTTCATTCGCTAATCACACTGTCATCCAGGATGTTCTGCTCTCTGTTATAAATTATCAACACCGCATTGTAAGAAAACGGTATGACGCATAATCCTGGATCTTATGCCTTATGAGCGCATTCGTGAGGCGTTAATGTATATCTTACCTAAATCAGTTACACCCATTAGTAGTTCCCATTTCCATGTAATATAGCTTTGGCTGGTGATTATCTGCCCAAGCAAGTTGGTGTTGTAGGATTTATTCCAGAACTGCAAATATTTTTTTTTCTTTCCCTAGTTTTGTTCAAAAAGAGTAAACTTCTTATCCTTGTAATTTTAAACCGTTCCAGTTTCAAGAAATTTTGTGTCAGTGTGTATGTTGTCCTTGTTTCTTCCTAAGGATATTTAGATAGCATACAATATATAAAAGTGCATGCAAATTGTTAACCCTGTCCCTCCCACCTAAATCAAAGAGGGCCTGTGTTTTCCTCCATAAAATCCTGCTTTAGGCTTCTTGATAACGCTTGATAAAGATGTCCCTTCCTACACAGCTTTTATGGTGTTTGTCACCATTTTCTGATATTTATATTGATATGGGCGTGAATCTGTTTTATGTAGTCATTTTTTGGTTTAGTTGTGAATGGATCCAACACATGGTAGGTGTGAGTAGTCAGACTAAAATTTGCAGTAGGGTGTTTCTCAGGGATGCTTGAGTCTTGAATTTTTTTACAAAATATTGTTGTTATAAGAATGATTGCTGTAAAAGTTTGCTCTAAATTTGAGAATATACAGGAATTAGTTTTGACTCTATATCAATAAAATTTTAATGTACTAATGTATGTAAAGATATCCCAAAAAACTACCATCTTTTAATAAAATTTGTATTTGTACAATGAATTATGTCATGGAAAAAATAAGAACTTTTCTTATTATTTTTTATTTATTTTCAATTACTTTGATGTGTGTAAAATAATAGAGATATGAAATTCGGAAGATTTATCAAGTACAAGCTTCCAAAGATAAACTTATTATTATAACTTTTTGTAAAAATATTGAGTCTTTTCACGAGATTTAATAAATCCGGGGAATTTATTTATGTGATCCTAGAAATTCAAAATGCCTTACTTTGTTATATCAAATAACTGCAAAAGTATTGTTCTAGATGACAACAACATAGAATGATGTGGCTTTTGCATAAGGTAAAACGCGAATACTTTACTCTCTGGTGTTTAGCTACTTTATTTTTAAAGAGTCCCTGCACTATTTACGTGATATTATTTCTAGGTTAAAGCTTGGAAATGGATTTCAATATCAGTTGAATGCCAAGGGGTCCACTCCATTTGAGGTCTTGGGATTAGATTACAAAATGATACTCAAACCTGCACTTACCTCCTTTTCCGAGGACATAAAAAGTGGCTCAATGGAGAAATGGGAGGAATTGATTTCTCTTCAGCAACTTTCACGTGACAATGTTGCTAAGATTGAGGAGATGCGTAAGCAGATCATTGCCCTTGAATTACACATTAATGAAGTAAGTATTGGCAGCTGATGTTTAGCTCTTAGTATTTGGAAATACCTATTTTATCCTGCCTCTAGACTAGATGTGTTATGATACGTCCCATTCTACTGTTCAATCTGAATTTCCTCATCAGGTTTTCTTAAAATTTTCACCATGTCGATGATCAAAGTAAAACTCAACTTGGAAGTTACAAGGTTACATATTTTTGCAAATTTGTTATCATGGGTAAATAATTTAATGTAGGTTTGCTTTGTTTTTGGAATATAGAAAGTAGTTTTTCTTTGATTTTCCTTGCTTTATTTTGCATCTTCCTGAAGCTCGCAAATTACATTGAAACATAGCTGCTGCTACTTATCTCGTGGATAGTTTCGCTACATTTATGCGTCTGTACACGATTTGTGGATTGTGTGTCAAGATATGGATTTGTTGAAAAGAATATCGAAGCAGATTTTATGGGATTAGATTGATTGTAATCCCTAACTTGCTGGGATTTTATTGCAGCCACAATTTTTTTATTGATTTTCTTATTTTAAGAGTGATATACTTGTATATAAACTGATGTATGTTCGTTGATCTAATAAGGGAAAATAGATATTTTTCTCTGTTAATTGACTAATTCACATGGTATTAGAGTTGTAGCGCCCTTACCCGAGCCATTACTAAACAGACTAATAAATTAGCATGCAAAATTAAAACATAGTAACAATAATTAAACAGCGGAAACCAAATAACTTAATCATCTTACGACCCAAACAAAAACAGAAGAATAACAGCAGTTTTAAACATTAATACAATCATATCGAAAAAATAATTTTGAACGAGAATACGATAAACCAAATAAAACATCCACTGGATCGCCATTGAAAACCCAACTGCTCTAGCCACTGCTCTGGTTGCCGAACCATCCAACCTAAGACCTGCCCGTGGAATGGGATGCTCAAGATGAAAACAACGACGTGAGAGACAATCGCCCAATACGAGAATGTACGAGTATACAAACTGATATGATGCATGCGAAATGCAATATGCTCGGATATCAAGGATCAAGTCAAGAATCTCATGCTCAGTCTAAAGGCGCCTGAGTGTGTAGTCTCTTATCTGCCTTGGGCATGTTTTGGCTCCCACACTCATCATCAAGACGTGAACCTACTATGTCCAATCATTAGAGCCCACGGGTCCCGTCGGACACTGTAGCTCTCGATGCCCCATCGTCCACAATACAGAATAGGGTTGGGCGGTCCCAACAAACGAGGTATATCTCAAAAGATATCATGCTCAACATGATATGTTATACATAATATGCCATAACAGTAAAACATGTATCATGCAATAGATAAATATATAGCATATAAGTGTGTATACTACGCTTGAATATCTCAGTCAGTACATCACGTAGCTCACTAAAACAATATGACAGAAAGCTTACTCGTCTGAACCTAGACAATACCAACATAATGAAATCATTAACAAACTAGATCTTGAATTACCAAACATGTTACAAAGTTCTCCATAATGATCCTTAAATCACTATTTAAGGCTTTAGGATTATAACTGTGTTCGTCGTCAGCCCGCTGATGATGTCTCGATCTCAGTTCACCGACCCCTCCTCGAGTTGACACTAACACCGAAACTTCCCGACACCAAAGTGCCCTAGAAATTGACTAGAAAACCTTAGGTATATCGCTAGAACTCTTTCTGAAAGAAGCGGTTTAAGATACAAAAGAAATCAGCTTCCATTTATAAGCTGCATCCGGACTAGTTCAGAAATTCCGAATCAATCTTATCTGCCACGTGTCACAATCTCATTTGTCTAGTTGGATTTCTCGAAATAATGTAATTTGATGTAGATTGGGTTGTCCATTTTAAATTCGTTGGATTCCAACAGGTTGATTCTGTTAATAATGATTAATTAACAACCCTTTAATCATCTTTTAATTTGTACTTCATTCAAAATAAGGATTCGCGTCATTACAAGAGTCGTACTGATCTTGAGAATCATCCAAATTTTTTATTTTATGCTCTCTCAGTTATGGGGGACACTACTGAAAAAAATTCCAAAGCCGATGTGCACTCCAATGAGCACTCAGCCATCGTTTCAATGGGTTATTTGCAAAATATTCAAACTGCGTATCAACTGAATGGAAAAATTATTTGAAGTGGTCGTAGCTTGTTCGAACAACATTGAGGGGACGAGGAAAGTTGAGCCATGTACTTGGCACAAGGCCTCATTCAAAAGGCCCGAAGTTTGAAGCATCGTGTGAAACAAATTCCCTAGTGATGTCGTGGTTGTGGAACTCGATGATTCCGGAAATAAGTGATACATGCATGTTCCTTGGTACAACCAAGGAAACTGGGATATCATCAAGAAAATGTGTTCAAAAGTTCATGATGCAGCACAGATTTATGAAATCCGCACCAAATTCTCGGCCACTAAGCAAGGGACCCGTACCATAACTGAATATTCTAAAATGTTACGGGGCTTATGGCAAGAGTTGGACCACTATCAATGTATCAAGATGAAATGCAGTTCAAATGCTACTGTTCTCAAGAGATTCGTTGAAAATGAGGGGATTTATATTTCCTTGCCGGGCTTGATATTGAATTTGATGTTAAGGATACAGATCTTGGGGAAGAAAGATTTACCGTCCTTGCATGAAGCCATCTCCATCATCCGTACACAAGAAGGAAGGAGAAGTGTTATGCTTGAAGATTATGCCAAGTGTTCTAAATGGCAGTCGAGGCGGTCGCCTAGGCGGTAGGCTGCCTTCGACCGCAGCACCAACTACGCATGGGGCGGCTGTTTTAGGCGGCCCAAGCTATATGGTGGTGGGCAGGCTGTCGAGAGCGGTGGGCAGGCGGTCGAAGCGGGTGGAAGCGGCGAGCAGGTGGGCCAGGCGGCGAGCAGGCGGGCCAGGTGAGGTGGTCAACATTTTTAAGTTGTAGTCAACTAATTTCAAAAACCTAGTAAAATTCAATTGATTTTAAAACTCAAAGCCCTGGTTATTTAAATCACACCCTACTTTCTTTTTTTTGAACTTTTGGTTCTCACTCCTTACTATCAACTACTAAGCCCATCACACAAATTGTCTTCCGTCGCCGCCACCCGCTCGCGCCAGCAATAAGAAGCTTAGGTTAGGCATTATATATTTATTATTTAACATATTTTTTTATAATATTTCAGATTTTGTTATTTCAAAAATCAAATTTGCTTTTTTCCTATTATTACTAATTTATTGTTGAAGACTATGGCAGAAAAGGATATGAGATGTTGTATGATAAAGTAATTATATTGCTTAGCATAATAGCATTAATAAGATGATGAATCTTTATCTTGTTAGTTTGCATTTATATATTTATTTGCACATTATCTAGATGATACTATATTGTATGAAGCTTTTTATGTTTAAACATTATTTAATTACATATCAAAAATAAAAATATGATGACTATTTGTGATTATATTGCATGATTATATATGATTATCTATAAAAAAAATTACTTAAAAAAATTTAAAAGCCTAAACACCGCCTGGGCACCCGAGGCGGTAGGCGGTCACAGACCGCTCCGCCACCGCCTCCCGCCATTTACAACATTGATCATGCCTCAAATGGATCAGCATTAGTGACAAAATCAGTCCATCAACAGCCCTTTGAAGGAGACAATTGGTCTATAGTGTTGTCAAAGCCTCCATTCAAGCAGTCGAAGGATTCTTTTTGGTGCACTTACTGCAGGCGGTCAGGCCATACCAAAAAGAATTTCTGGAAATTGAATGGGTGACCTGCAAATCTGCACAAGAGTTTTTTCAGTAAGGATGAGAAAGACAAAGGGCAAGCCCATATGGCTAATGGTCATTCAGGCAGTGAAGAACACACACCATATCCCACATGCAGCTAGGAAGACATTGAGAAGTTTAAATTTTTTTGGGAACTCTTGAAGAACCTTCCGGACACCGGAGCCAGGTACATGATCACTAGCATTTTTAGGCATATCCTCTACCTCTTGTCATCTTAATGCTTAAAATCTCAACACATGGGTAATGGATTCAGGGACCACCGACCATATGACTTTTTGCTCCAAAAAATTCATCACCTGTAAACCTTGCCCTAGCCAAAAGAAAATTATAGTAGCAAATGGATTCACCATCACAGTTGCTGACCAAGGAGATATTTACATAAATGATAATTTTACCCTTAGAAATGTTCTTCATGTTCCGAGCCTCCTCGCCAACTTAGTCTCCATTAAAAGACTAACCAAAGATTCTAACTGTAATGTGATTTTCTTCCCATCTCATTGTATATTTTTAGGAACTAGGCACGGAGAGGAAGATTGGACATGCTAGTGAAAGAGAAGGTTTTTACCATCTGAAAGAAAGTTGTGTGGATACTGCCAGAGTTGCGAGTTCCTCTCCTTTATCGTTTTTTTCTGCCATTCCAAATAAAGATAAAGTTTGGGTTTATCATCATCGCTTGGGTCATCTGTCAATTCATGTTCTGAAATTTATGTTTCTATCTTTGGTTAATGAGTCTTTTGTTAAGAATTTTCATTGTACTGAATATGAGCTTGCTAAATACAAGAGTTCCTCTTTTCCAACCAGTAATACGAAGACTTTTGTCCCATTTTCTCATTTTCATAGCAACATTCGGGGACCCTCAAAGGTACCTATTGTTTCTGGGGCAAGATGGTCTGTGTTTTTTATTGATGACTCACCCGAGTGATTTGGATATATCTCATGAAATATAAGTCTAATGTCAAAACCATTTTTCAAAATTTCTATCACGTGGTCAAAACTCAATTTGAAGTTGGAATACAAAAATTTCGATCTGGTAATGCTAGGGACTACTTTAATCAAACCTTTCCTCCTTTCTTCCAAAAGCAATGGATTGTTTATGAATCTTCTTGTGTTCATACCTCCCAACAAAAAGGGGTGGCTAAATGGAAAAATGGCCACCTTCTTGATGTCATGAGAGCGTCAAAGTTGTCCTTACATCAGCTCATCTTATAAACCGACTTCCAACAAAAGTCCTTGATTTTAAAAGCCCTTTAGAAACTCTCACTAAATTATTTCCCAACTTTACGGCCTCGAACAATTTGATTCCAAGAATCTTCGGCAGTGTTGTGTTTGTTCACATTCATCCACACAACAGGGGCAAACTCGATCCCAGAGCTCTCAGGTGTGTCTTCATTGGCTATTCCTCCGCTTAGAAACGGTACAAATATTTCCATCCTCCCAGAAAAAAATACTTTGTCTCAGCAGATGTCACATTTGATGAATCAACATCCTATTTTCCAAGTACCTATCTTCAGGAGGAGAATTTGGGTGAAGACAGAACATGAGAAGTTTTCCTTTGAATTTCCTAGCCTATCTAATCCCATCACTATGCTATCAACATCCATTGATTATCCAAACCCTGACGAAACGGTAAAGGAACGAGGAACTCGACATTACGCACCTATCTTCAGGAGGAGAATTTAGGTGAAGACAGAGAACGTGAGAAGTTTTCCTTTGAATTTCCTAGCCTATCTAATCCCCTCACTATGCTATCAACATCCATTGATTATCCAAACCCTGACGAAACGGTAAAGAAACGAGGAACTCGACATTACGCAGCCACTACAAGTTTATTCTAGATGGCCAAGACTTGACACTTCTCCTATTTTAGCTACGGTTCAATCACCTGAAATGCACCACAAGACAGTCAACCTCAACCAACCATTAATCCAATGGAGGAAGAAACCGTGACATCACAAATACCCGAGGAACCAACCCATACCTCTTCAGTGCCAAATGATTCTGATTTACCAGTAGCACTTAGGAAGAAAGTTAGATCTTTGTACCAAACATTCATTGCATACTTTCTTACCAATTCACTCCATTCTCATTCCCAGAAATTTAACTGAAGCATTAGGAAACGGGGAGTGGGAGAATATGGTGAAACTGGAAATGGAAGCGTTGCGTTGGAACAAACTAAAACATGGGTTTTTGTTGAGATGCCTAAAGGGAAGAAAATTGTTGGATGTAAACGGGTGTTCACTGTTAAATACAAGCTAGATGGTTCAGTGGAAAGATACAAGGCATGATTGGTTGCGAAAGATATACTCAAACCAATGGCGTTGACTATGTGGAAACTTTTGCTTCGATGGCGAAAATGAATACAATTCGGGTTTATTATCATTGGCAGCCAACTTTGGATGGAACTTTGCAGCAGTATGACGTAAAAAATGCTTTTTTGCATTGTGATCTTGGAGAGGAAATTTATATGAAGGTTCCCCCAAGTTTTAAATCTAAATATGGGATGGCTTGCAACTTAAACAAGATCCTATATGGACTTAAACATTCTCCAAGGGCCTGGTTTGGAAGGTTTACAAACGTGATGATTGCATCGGGTTATAAGCAAGGTCAAGGGGATCATGCATTGTTTGTGCGTGATTCAAAGATAGGGGGAGTGACTGCATTACTTGTATACATGGATGATATCACAGTAACTGGAATGATGCTGGAGAAATGCAAAGATTGAGATAATGCTTAGAAAAGGAATTCAACATCAAGGATCTTGGCAGACTAAAGTATTTTCTAGGAATTGAGGTGGCTAATTTGAAGCAGGGAATCTTAATATCACAATAGAATTATGTTGTGGATTTATTGACAGAAACATGGATGTTGGGATGTAAGCCAGCTGAGACGTCAATCAAGGCTAACCACAGGTTATGTGATGCATGAGAAGAGACAACAATGGATAAGAATTCCTTCCAGAGACTTGTAGGAAGGTAAGACCCGACATTATCTATGTTGTAAATATATCCAGCCAGTTCATGCATAATTCAAAGGAAATGCATCTGAAAGCTGTTAACAGAATTCTAAGATATTTAAAGGAAACAGCTGGGAAAGGACTTTTGTTCAAGAAAGGGAAAACTTGACAGTGGAAGCCTACACAGATGCAGACTCTGCGGGTTCTCAACCTCGGGCTACTGCACATTCCTGGGTGGCAATCTTTTAACATGAGGGAGTAAAAAATAGGATGTATTTGTAAGGTCAAGTGCGGAGTCTGAGTTTAAATGGTGCTTGGTATATGTAAGCTGTTATGATTAAAATTAATATTGGATGATATACGAATCAAGTGGGTAGGTCCTATGTTATATTGTGATAAAAAGTCACCGATTAACATTACACATAACCTTGTTCAACTTGATCGAACCAAACACATTGAAGTGGACATACACTTTATAAAGGAGAAGTTGGATAAAGGACTGATTTGCACATTGTTCATCCCATATAAAGATCATTTGGCAGATTTACTTACAAAAATGCAATCGAGTAACACATTCCAACAAATGGTTAGCAAACTTGGAATGGACGACATCCATTGAGCTGCTTGAGGGGGAGTGTCATGATATGAAACAGATTTTATGGGGTTAGATTGATTGTAATCTCTAACTTGTAGGGATTTTATTGTAGCTGTAATTTATTCTTGAGTGGGATAGTTTCTTTATTTTAAAGGTGATGTACTTGTATATAAACTGATGTATGTTCATTGATCTAATAAGGGAAAATATATATTTTTCTCTGTGAGTTAGAAATTGGAATGAATACAGAATTGGATTATGAAGTCCTTTTATATTTAGCATAGTGTGATAAACAAAAAAAAAAATTCAGAATCGTTAATTAAATTTTATAACAGGGAGGAGCCAAGCTCGGTCTTCTTTTTTCCATTCAAAGTGATTGATGTCATTTTCTTTTTCTTACTTTATGAGGCCTTTTTTACTTGCATTTGTGTAAAACGGACTTTAGTCTAAATGATACGTGAAATTCCTTTGAATGCTTTGACTAATGTAGGTTGAAGCCCAGATGAATTTAATGCGGAAAGAAACACATGAATATGTATCCAGAAGTGCAAGGGAAGCTAGAAAAATGGCAGAGGAAGTTGAGATAGAGGCTCAGAAAATGTTTATGGTAGAAAAAGAAGCAGCTGAATATTTGCAGGTATGCCGATTTTCATTTATCTGCAATCCAACACGGCAACACCAATCACTAACCAATTGACCTTTGCAATATCTCTGGAAAGAAATTTATTTCTTGTTTCCACATGGTCGAGTATTACAGGAGTTTGATCTTTTATATGCTCAACTTTTGGTGTAGACAAACAAGATAAAGTTGCAGGAAACAATTGCGCAAAGTGAGGAAGAAGTAAAAATGTGTGCTCGAGAACTCTTTGACTTGATCAATTCTGTTGCGGCATATAAAGAGTATACGGGATCAAAAATTTCTCGGATGAGGAATGATTTGCTTGAAACAGCTGGTGCTGTGGCAGACATATACAAAGAATATCGTCCTTCAAAGGTGCGAGTCGTTACAGATTCAGGCAATTCATCATAAAAATTTCCGAGCATGAAGATGCATTATATTTTTGGATGTCAGAATTAATTTAGCTAATTGCTTGCCTCATCTATTATATACTTTATTTAAGACGTTTTATTTATCAAAGAATGCGTGTAAGTTATGTGCACTTGTGCTTGGAGTGGAGTGGAGCATGCTTGTGTATAATGTTGAGAACAAGAAGTATCCATGTGTGCATCTCCCAAGTCATTTTCCGGATGAGATCCCTCTTTACCGAGAATTTGGTACATGGCTATCGCAAATTTCAATCTCGAAAGATGGTTGTCTTGTTTTTCAATTGTTGTTGTATCTAGTACTTTTAGTATTTATTCTACTCTTAGGAACCATGAACCGCACCCGTGGACCCATGGTTCTATTTTTTGTTCTAAAATTCGAAATATTGACGCCTAATCGAAATCACCGAGCCATCTCCTAATTTACTCGAGCCACACCCGAGCCACCTTGAGCCAAAACCTAGCCAACCCAACTAGGGACCCTACTGACCAAGCCCAGCCCGTAAAACCAGCCCTTGCCCGCTCAATTTCCTACTGAAACTTTGACCCAAACCTGCACATTCCTAAAACTCACGCTAGAAGACTCCTAGCCAACTAGGACACCTCCAGCCCTTAGCCACTTGACCCCTCATGACCCTAACCATCCCTGGACCACGCCCAGACTCGACCCAGACCAGCCCAAGCCCTGGACCCCAAGCCCGAAGCTTCTGAATCTGTAACACAACCTGCGCGCTAGCTGCTCTCTCACGGCTCCCTCTCGGTTCCATCTTCTCCTCAAGCCAGCAGCGACCCATGCCTCTCCAGCCCCTGCCTCAACCCTTGACCATCTCCCTTAGACCCTATCGGACACACCTGGCTCTCCCCCAGGCCAGCCGCAAGCCCCTAACTTTCCCGACCAAAATCTGCGCGTGACTTGGGGGAGAGTCCCACTTCACGTGGGCTCATCCCCAGCCCATGGCTCGACCCCTAGCCCTCGTAGGACTCTCCCTAGAACCTAATCATGACCCCTAGGACCCAACCACAAGACCTGGTCGAGCCACCTGCCCCCACGCAACACAAACAAGCCTGAACATTGAACAATACAACCGAGATTCTCTGAAATTCCTGCTATGGTTCCAGATTGTTTCCTATCATGAATTTAGCTTTTGTGTGTGTTATTAGGACCCTAAAACTTGTGAAAAACGTCCTTGATCAGTACCCTTGTCATGGCAGCCCTTTTAACAACATAATAATCATGTTATTGGATGAAAAATCATGAGTTCAAAACATGGTATGCATAGTTGCGAAAATATTATGATGTGTGGCTTGTTTTTCATGCAAAACGATTTTAAATAATTACTATGGTGAGAATGATGAGAAAAAGGAGAATATGGTGTACCTTTGTGTAACGTACCGTACTTTTAAACTACTTGAAATTTTCGAAAAAATAAAAATTTTCTTAAATACAAAATAATCTTTCAAATTTGCATTAAAATAAATTTCTCGTCTAAAACATTTGAAATAAAAACAATCACAACCAAATTTACCAAAAGAAATAATCGTTTAAACACCATAAACACTTCATAAAAATCATAGTATTTGAAACAACATGCATAAAAGTATTCATAAAAACATGGGCGGTCCTCGGGTTTAGCCTCCCGCTCAGTCCAAGCCAGCTCACTGGTTCTCACCCCTCGTCTCCTCAAATGGATCCTCACCTGCATCGATCAAATCTAGTGAGTCTAAAGACTCAACATGTATAAACTGGGAGTAACGAGTAATATATAATAAAATCACATGAAACCTTAAAATAGAGCGTACGTACTTGAAACTTGAACTTGCATACTTAAAATCCTGAACGTAACATACTTGAAACTTGTGCATACATACATAACCATAGACGTGCCATCATCATAAGACTTTTCTTAAACATGCTTGCATACTTGTACATACTTAAACATTCATAAACTTCATCATTTTGTGTAGAGGCATGTTTTAAAGCAAGTGACCCATACATAAATTCGCCTGATCAGACATAACCACAGTACTGGGCTGACAGGATAGATCCACTGCTACATACATGAGATCCCCGTTCATGCTTTAACGGGTGGATTGGTCCCCGTTCATGCTTTAACGCTTCTCAATCCTGATCTAAACCCGTTCATGCTTTAACGGGGTGGAGAGGTCCTCGGCCACGTTCACCGACTTCCAAACCCATTCATAATTTGATCACGAGACATTTAGCTTACATCAAAAACTTAAAATATTTTCTTTTGCACGTCGAACATACTTACTTGGCGTTGAACGATTCGTTGGATCTCGCTTGGGCCCGCTGCTGCAATATACTAACATGAGTTCAAACACTTATCTTTCATAGCTTAGACGTAGGTACTCGTGCTCACCACCGAAGTAAATAAATAGCTTATGACATTCTAAATCTCTCGGGACTTGACCTCGTGTAGTAATAATCTTACTAAGCCATGATATAGAACCCAAAACAAAATCTTATATTTTTACATAAATAAATTTTAACCATCGTACTAAACCAAGATATAGAACCCCGAAGCAAATAAAAAAAAATTTATTTTTTTATTTTTTTTAGAGGGGGGTACAAGGACCCCGTGTAGGGGTCCGGGTAGGCACGAAAATTTCGTATTTTTGAAGGAAAAATGACACGGTCTCCGTGTCGAGGTCCGGGAAGGGGTTCGTGTAGCCTCTGGACGTGAAATTTACTAGCTTAATGATTCATTCTTCCTACCCAAGCCTAAGGACCATGAACCAACACCTCAAGACTCATCCTAGAATGCTATTACATTGATTCAAACCCGTACAAACACCCCAAACATCCCCAAACATCGACAAGAAACTTCAATACAACAATAACCCGTAATTCGACATCGTTTCGCTTCCTACAACTTCTATTACATCCCAAGCCAATTCCGACTCAAACGAACCACCAAATAACACCTAAACACATCCCATAACATACCTAAATGCAGTAGCACAAGCCCGGCGATACCCAACAAAGCCTGCAACAAATAACTTCAAAAACATGATGAACATCATTTTCATAATATCAAAGGTTTGAGCTGTCACACGAAAATAACCATAACTCACTCGTTTCTTGTCTGAAAATTACGAAGTTTATATCAAATCAAAGGTATCAAAAAGTTCTACGTTTATATGTTGACAATATTTTCAGAAAACGAACCAAAATTACACAGGAACCTAGATGACAGCCAAACGTCTTTTTGAGATCTAAAATACTTCAGAAATCGATTCAATGCATAATCGCTCAAACTTTGCTCATAATAATTAAACTTTTACGCATAACATACATAAAAATATCTACTATGACAAGATCGATGCATAAAACGAAAGATTATACATGCCTTTGGTCTTGAAACGTAGGAAATCTCGCAAATCTCGACGATCCGGACACGAGGAAGAAATTTGGAGCTTCTTGCTATTCTTTAATGGTAGAATAGATGGAAATGGAGCTCAAGAACACTTGAGGAGAGAAGGGAAATAAATGAGGGAAAATGGAGGAGAATTGATGGGAATGAATTTTCTTCCGGAGAAGACTTGGACAAAGTTGTGCAATTGGAGGCAAGTGGAATGGATTTAGGGTAAATATAGGAATAATTTAAATATATTGATTAGGTTTAAACTAATTAATCAATATATGGTGTAGTCCAAATAAAATTTAGACTACTCGAGGCTTGAAAACAAATGCATAAAATATTCCTAAATTTACAAAAGTTGCACCACTATTAAGGGAAAATAAAATATTAATTGTCATAGAATAAAATACTCCATAATTTAAAAATTCCTTTTAAACTTAAATAAATATTTTTTAAAAAATTTAAATAAATGCACGTGTTTTACGTGTACTGATTTTGGGCTCTACAGTTTCTCCCCCACTTAAATAAATTTCGTCCTCGAAATTAAATCTTACCAAACAGTTCCGAATAACGACTTTACAAATCTGCTTCGGTCTCCCAAGTGGCCTCCTCCACTGATTCATTCAGCCACTGGATTTTAACCAATTTGGTCACTTTGTTCCGAAGTCTCCGCTCCTGTCTGTCTAGAATTTGGACAGGTCTTTCCTCATACGACATATCTGGAGCCAACTGCAACGGCTCAAAACTCAAAACATGCGAAGAGTTTGCTATTGTGGGACCCGGACGCTAATCATACTCTTAATCATCATTATGAAAATTTAATCAATTATAATAAACATGGTCTAAAATATTTTTTTTTAAATGCGGAATGTAATGGGATTCAATCTAATATACATATCAGTATTAAAGTACAAGTCTTGTACTATATATACAATCATTCAACTAAGGTTTAACAACTAAATGTTAAGTGTCCAAACCCTATCTCTAATCCTAGTCCGTAGTCTCCACTCTAATCACGATCTATCTTCATCTCCTTGACCCTGAACCTGTCCCACCTATTGTCATGCACACATACAAACAAGACATCAGCCGGATAACTCCGGTGAGAATAAAATCCCAGTATAAATCAATGAAACATGCAATCATATAAACAATGTAAAAGCATGTAACAAATATCAGTGACATGCATCAAATCTGAAGCATAATCAATATGAAATCGTAAATCATACTCGTGTCTCCATGGCTCAGACTAGACTCAATCCTAGTCTAGGGATCCCGGTTTCCAGATGTTGGCATTCCTATATCGAACATCAGTAATAGAAGAAACTCCAATTCTATCCACTTCGATATAACCAAACATCCGGTGTCTTGACCTATCCGTCACAGACTGTGGCACTATCGCCAATTTACTACCTTATGACAACGTGCAATCTGCCAGTGACGATTCCATCACTATCGGCACTTATGTCACAAGATCACTCATCTAATACTCGTTTAATACATGCTTCTATAAATCAATAGAACAAGCATATCAATTCAAATCAATGTAAATAATAACAAGAAGTATGTGATTTAGGGAAACTCAAGTATATCCTACTTGAGTCGATCTCCCAATACCACATTGACTTATACCTTTGTCTTCTCGATCTGACGAAGTCGAAGTCTCGAAGTCAAATCTGTCCATATCAAATCTGGAATGACCATATCGAATAGATTGTGTCAATGTACATATCAATTCAAGACCTGTTCTGATCAATACGCAAATCAAGACATAATCTGATCAATGTCAACGATATCCTGATACAATCTCAATCAATACTAAATCAGATCAAAATCCATCTACTGATGTTCCGACGGCATAACAATACAATCTCAACAACCCCGTTAATCTCAACATCACAGATATAATACCACAACTCATAATCGATATCAATACGAATCATAATCTTCAATAATAACAAGTCATAACATCAAATCTGCGCAATCTCAATCATATCACTTCCGAAAATCATAACAATTACATAAACAGTCCGTTCTTTGATCTGACTTCAATTATATACTGATCAGTATACCCAGAACACAATATATCAGTCAAATCACAATTCCCCCAATATCATAATTTCAAATGATACCAGAATTCAATAAAACTTATGTCCTGTTGTAGCTGTCGTCGTTAGGAACTCGGTACTGAAGTTAGATTACAAATCAGACGGACGGATTCCACAAAATCCTAACTTGAAACCCAAGGTGATGTTTGAAGGGATTTTCAGAGGATTTCCTTCGATTTTTCCGTGTGAAATGCTGAGTAATAGCCATATATATATATCCCAATGCATGACAAGAAAACGTGGCTCAATATTCATGTTGCACGTCTCGCCGTGGGTGCGCTAGCCCTTGGACTGCGGGTGCGCTGAGCGTGCTGTACTACTTCCAAAATTCCAGAAGAACAACCGCGGGTGCACTATGTTTTGTACCGCGGGTGCACTAACCTTACTGCCCCAACACTGCGGGTGCGGTAGCAATTCTGGCGCGGGTGCGGTGTCTCTTTGCCACTAAACTCAAATTGCAACGTCGCTTCTCCATGTCTGTTCTTCCATTCCCTTATTCATAATACATGATAACTCAAAAGTATTAAGCTAAAATCTCGGGCATTACATTTCTCCCCCCCTAAGATACGATCTCGTCCTCGAAACACAGGCAATCAACTCGTATATCACAGATAATCATATCAGACACCAAATCTGATAAAAGAAAGAGATATATATACAGAAGCTAAAAGAAAACTTACTCCACTGAAACAATTCTAGAATCTTTATTTCATTCCAGATTCTGTCTTCTAAATAGCTTCCTAGATGTCCTAACCATTCCTTTGAACTTTCAACATCGGAGTAGTCTTCGTTCCGAACTATCTTTATTCTATTGATTCTGATTCCATTCTGGAGTAATACTTCAAGAGATATAACTCGAAGTAATTCTAATAAAATCAATCTCAAAATACTGGCTATACAACATCTGTATATACCAACTAACAGCTCATAACAAATCAACATCGTCATCTGTTATCAAGTCTGTTCAGGCTAAATCAATTCAATATTCAATATCCTATATCACATACCATTGGTCGTCGTCTGACGTTGGCATATTAGGTCTATCTATTCAGAGCTGTCGTCATTCTTTTCTGAATCAGCTTCACTTCCTCAGTAATATCTCTGATCATATCAAGTCCAATCTCCAGTATTTCAGAGATATCATTACAATAACAAGGGGATCTACACTTCTTGTCGTACAATGCTTCAAACGGTATTTTCTTCATACTCGTCTGTTAGCTGTTTTTGTACGAAAGCTCACGACATGACAACAACTCCTGCCAATTAGTGCTAAAATCAAGCACTACAACTCTAAGCATATTCTCCAAAATCTGGATAATCCACTCTGACTGTCCGTCAGTCGGTGAACGATATGTTGTATTTAGATATAATCTTGTACCCAATTCTTGCTGTACACTTTGCCAAACGTGCAAAGTCAACCAAAATCATGGTCTGATATAATCAACTCCCGATACTCTGTGCAGTTTGACCACGTTTCTGACAGGAATCTCAGTAATATAATCATATCTGTACATCTTCATGTACGAGTTAGTACTCGCAGACGGAGTAGTCTTCGTTCCGAACTATCTTTATTCTATTGATTCTGATTCCATTCTGGAGTAATACTTCAAGAGATATAACTCGAAGTAATTCTAATAAAATCAATCTCAAAATACTGGCTATACAACATCTGTATATACCAACTAACAGCTCATAACAAATCAACATCGTCATCTGTTATCAAGTCTGTTCAGGCTAAATCAATTCAATATTCAATATCCTATATCACATACCATTGGTCGTCGTCTGACGTTGGCATATTAGGTCTATCTATTCAGAGCTGTCGTCATTCTTTTCTGAATCAGCTTCACTTCCTCAGTAATATCTCTGATCATATCAAGTCCAATCTCCAGTATTTCAGAGATATCATTACAATAACAAGGGGATCTACACTTCTTGTCGTACAATGCTTCAAACGGTATTTTCTTCATACTCGTCTGTTAGCTGTTTTTGTACGAAAGCTCACGACATGACAACAACTCCTGCCAATTAGTGCTAAAATCAAGCACTACAACTCTAAGCATATTCTCCAAAATCTGGATAATCCACTCTGACTGTCCGTCAGTCGGTGAACGATATGTTGTATTTAGATATAATCTTGTACCCAATTCTTGCTGTACACTTTGCCAAACGTGCAAAGTCAACCAAAATCATGGTCTGATATAATCAACTCTCGATACTCTGTGCAGTTTGACCACGTTTCTGACAGGAATCTCAGTAATATAATCATATCTGTACATCTTCATGTACGAGTTAGTACTCGCAGACTGGATCAGTCTTCAACTCCTAACTCAATCAATGCTCAATTCCTAGATAAATGTGGTAGCTTCATCACGATATCCCTGGAAATGTAATCCTATTTCCATTCAGGAATCGACAAGCTATATAACCAATCTCCTGGTTTCTTTCTTTATGTCTTCATATATCAGCAGTTCAGACATTTCAATACAAATTCTGCCACAACTTGTTTCATCTGTTTCCCTAAATCTGTCTTTTCAATTATCGTACATTTTTCTATCATCAGAATAAATGTTGAATCAAAAATTGTACATTTCTGATAATACTTGTCGTTTCACATCCGAAAAAAAATCTGACACAACAATTCAGTTATTCATATGCAGTACAGTATCACATACCTGATATCTGATTGATACTCTGCTCTGACTATCGATATCAAGTTCTGCCCATTCTGATCAACTTTCTGAACTGTTTTAACTCTCAAAATCAGCTCTAGTTCGGCGTGAACGGTATCGAATCTCAACTGTATACGATCTGTATCAAATACTGCTTCAGAAAATAACAATTCTCAATCAGATGTAAAGAACAGTCAGATATAATAGCCTGCTAAACTCATGTAACTATAAGTTTCTGACACTGATATCAATCTCAGCCAACTGATCGCGGTCTCAATGGTGCTAGAATCACTCGGTATACTATCTTCGAATATCAACTACCCTGAATACAATTTGTCTCAGTCAAGATTCATAATTCAACAGTTTCGGTATACAACTTTCCAGTTCTCAGAATATTTAACAAAATCAGTCATATTTTTCGAATATACCAGAAGATCATAGATCAACAAATAAGAGAATCATCAAAATATTCTGAACACAGAGTTTATCAACTCATAAACATAACTGAAGCATCCCTAACGAGAAACACTCAATCAGATGTAACTCGCAGGCAGAAATCTTCTAACTGGTCTTTCACTTCTTCCAATTCAATCAATATCATTCTGTACGAAGTTCTAGAAATAATAACAGTACCTGATATTAAGTCAAGACTGAAATCAATCTTCCTGATTAAAGGCAAATCCGGAAGTTCATCTGAGACGACTTTAGCAACGCTCCTGTCACTGGCAAATCAGTCAATGATACACTCCATCTTAGTAAATCAACTGAATACATAAGGAACCACTCCGTTCCTTTCAATAATCATCGAGTCATGAACATCACATATATCAAAGGTATTCCAAATCCAGAATCCTTACCGTACAATATTCATTCTTCGGCCATTTCAGGTCCGAATCTCACCATTTCCTGGAACTCGTCTGCGATAGCTCTGTACTTGGCCAACACATCAATATCAAAAATGTAGTCACAATCAGACAATACAAGTACACACCAGCTAACCCAATCTCATTCTCATCTCACTGCAGTATACAATATTTTACAGAATTCACTGATATCAAAACTCTTCCCAAAAGGTAATGAGACAAATATTACAGCAGATACGGAATCAATAGATAAAGCATATATCAATGCAATTCATTCAAAAATCATATACAGGATGTACTAATATTTATCAATATATATATACGCAGAATAATCATAAAAGATCAATTACCTTCCACCATATCCTCAAATGCATCCTGGATCCATTCCTCGGTTACTACCACTACTCTGGCTTCCTGCTGACCCTGGTTGAGACTGAGTAGAGGATGGTTAGAAAGAATGAACAACAGAAGATGATCTATCGATCTGAGTCACTGATCCAGATGACTCTGCTCCCTGGAATCTTCGGGAACCTCTCTGTGGACAAACTCTAGCGAAGTGTCCTTGCTGTTTGCAAATATTGCAACTACCATACACTCCTTGGCATTGCTCTATGAGATGTCTTCCTCCACAGGTTCTACAATAGACCCCGGTATAACTCGGGCTAGAACTACTGGAGCTAGATGAATCGCTCCCTAACTTCTTAAACTGCTTCTTTCGAGCTTTCAACTGTTCCTTTTTCCCAATACTACTACTACCAATCTCCAATTTCAAAGGGGATTGCAGGAATTGGACTGGAGATTGTTGCTGTTTCTGAGATTGGATTACATACAGCCTTTCTTGTTGTCGAATCAAACTTGCCTCAGCTCTCTTTGCTCTATTCAAGGCGTCAGAAAAAGTATAGGGCCACTCCACGTTTACCAATGCAAATATTCCAGGATTCATTCCATCAATAAACCGATCAGTTACAACTTCATCATTTCCAGCCACATGAGGTGGTTTAGCAACATATTCTTCAATATTTAGCTGACCCTGTTTCAAATTTTCAAACTCTGCCCTCTTGTCCTCTCGATACAAACCCGGGAAAAACCTTTTATAGAATTCCACTTTAAAGATTTTCCACGTAATCACTGTACCATTCTGTTCTAGGGCTTCTTTGGTTGCAATCCACCAACTCTTTGCGACTTCCCGTAACTGGTGCCCAATCAGTTTAACTCTCCGTTCGTCAAGCCAACTCTCACAATCACTCGTCGTCTCAATACCCCTCAGAATCGGCAGTTGAAATGACTGAAACCTCGTCAATTGTGTTTCCATCAGAGTTTCTGAAACATCCATCTGATCAGTCACCCTACTTTCTCATTCTGGAATTCTTCGAGGAGAAATATCTGATGATCACAAGAGTCAACTATCATATGGGACAAATCGGCCTCAGTCCCTTTCTGATCAGCTTACCTCTGATCAAAATCGATTCTGATTCATTCTCAAATAATACACATTACCAAATCAACTCAGATATTCAGGTAACATGTATCTTCAGAAATAGTAAACACATACTGTAATATTAGCATATACAATGTAATTCAACAATATAGTAAATCACATGCTAGCAATCACATGCAAGGAAAGAAAACTCATTTTACCCCGCTCACTAGCTTCTATCTCAATCTCAAGAACCTACAGTTCTAGACCTATTGCTATGATACCACCTGTTGTGGGGACCCGGACGCTAATCATATTCTTAATCATCATTAGGACAATTTAATCAATTATAACATGGTCTAATTTTTTTTTTAAATGCGGAATGTAATGGGATTCAATCTAATATACATATCAATATTAAAGTACAAGTCTTGTACTATATATACAATCATTCAACTAAGGTTTAACAACTAAATGTTAAGTGTCCAAACCCTATCTCTAATCCAAGTCCGTAGTCTCCACTCTAATCACGATCTATCTTCATCTCCTCGATCCTGAGCCTGTCCCACCTGTTGACATGCACACATACAAACACGACAACAGCCGGATAACTCCGGTGAGAATAAAATCCCAGTATAAATCAATGAAAAATGCAATCATATAAACAATGTAAAAGCATGTAACAAATATCAGTGACATGTATCCAATCTGAAGCATAATCAATATGAAATCGTAAATCATACTCGTGCCTCCACGGCTTAGACTAGACTCAATCCTAGTCTAGGGATCCCGATTTCCAGATGTTGGCATTCCTATATCGAACATCAGTAATAGAAGAAACTCCAATTCTATCCACTTTGATATAACCAAACATCCGGTGTCTTGATCTATCCGTCACAGACTGTGGCACTATCGACAATTCACTATCTTATGACAACGTTCAATGTGCCAGTGACGATTCCATCACTATCGGCACTTATGTCACAAGATCACTCGTCTAATACTCGTCTAATACATGCTTCTATAAATCAATACAACAAGCATATCAATTCAAATCAATGTAAATAATAACAAAAAGTATGTGATTTAGGGAAACTCAAGTATATCCTACTTGAGTCGATCTCCCAATACCACATTGACTTATACATTTGTCTTCTCGATCTGACAAAGTCGAAGTCTCGAAGTCAAATCTGTCCATATCAAATCTGAAATGACAATATCGAATAGACTGTGTCAATGTACAACTCAATTCAAAACATGTTCTGATCAATATGCAAATCAAGAAATAATCTGATCAATGTCAACGATATCCTGATACAATCTCAATCAATACTAAATCTGATCAAAATCCATCTACTGATGTTCCGACGGCATAACAATACAATCTCAACAACCCCGTCAATCTCAACATCACAGATATAATACCACAACTCATAATCGATATCAATACGAATCATAATCTTCAATAACAACAAGTCATAACATCAAATTTGCGCAATCACAATCATATCACTTCCGAAAATCATAACAATTACATAAACAGTCCGTTCTTTGATCTGACTTCAATTATATACTGATCAAGATACCCAGAACACAATATATCGGTCAAATCACAATTCCCCCAATATCATAATTTCAAATGATACCAGAATTCAATAAAACTTATGTCCTGTTGTAGCTGTCGTCGTTAGGAACTCGGTAGTGAAGTTAGATTACAAATCAGATGGACGGATTCCACAAAATCCTAACTTGAAACCCAAGGTTATGTTTGAAGGGATTTTCAGAGGATTTCCTTCGATTTTTCCGTGTGAAATGCTGAGTAATAGCCATATATATCCCAATGCATGACAAGAAAACGTGGCTCAATATTCATGCTGCACGTCTCACCGCGGGTGCGCTAGCCCTTGGACCGCGGGTGCGCTGAGCGTGCTGTACTACTTCCACAATTCCAGAAGAACAACCGCGGGTGCACTAACCTTACTGCCCCAACACCGCGGGTCCGATAGCAATTCTGGCGTGGGTGCGGCGTCTGTTTGCCACTAAACTCAAATTGCAACGTCGCTTCTCCATGTCTGTTCTTCCAATCCCTTATTCATAATACATGATAAAAGTATTAAGCTAAAATCTCAGGCATTACAGCTATATACTTCCTCCGCATCGAGACGTGGAACATATTGTGCACTCCAGCCAGATTCGGCTGTAGGGCTACACGATAAGCTAACGTCCCAACTCTGTCAAGAATTTCAAACGGTCCAATATATCTTGGACTCAGCTTGCCTCTCTTCCCAAACCTCATAACACCTTTCATAGGTGCTATTTTTACGAAAACGGGATCACCTACGGCAAACTCTAGATCCCTTCTCCTCTTATCAGCATAACTCTTTTGACGACTCAAGGCAGTCTTCATTCTGTCTCGTATCTTGACCACCACATCTGCAGTCTGCTGAACAATCTCTGGACCAAGTTCTGATCTCTGATCGACTTCATCCCAATGAATCAGCGATCTGCACTTCCTCCCATACAATGCCTCGTAAGGAGCCATACCTATTGATGATTGAAAACTGTTGTTGCAGGTAAACTCCACTAGAGGTAGCTTCGATTCCCAATTCCAATGGAAATCTATCACACAGGCTCGCAACAGATCTTCCAATATCTGAATCACTCGCTCAGACTGACCATCTGTCTGAGGGTGGAATGCAGTACTGAATAACAACTTTGTCCCCATGACTGCATGTAAACTCTTCCAGAAGGACGATGTGAACCTCGGGTCCCTGTCAGACTCAATAGTAACTGGGATCCCGTGCAAACGAACTATCTCCCTGATATAGAGCTCCGCATACTGCGTCATGGAGAAAGTCATCTTCACAGGCAAGAAGTGTGCCGACTTAGTAAGTCAATCCACTATAACCCAAATGGCATTGGATCCTCTGAATGATCTCGGCAAACCAACAATAAAATCCATGGTGATATTTTCCCATTTCCACTCGGGAATAGGGAGCGGCTTAAGCATTCCTGCTGGCCTCTGATGCTCTGCTTTCTCTTGCTGGCAAGTGAGACATTCAGTTACAAATTGGCGGATGTCGCGCTTCATACCTGGCCACCAATACAGCATCTGCAGATCCTTGTACATCTTGGTACCTCCTGGATGGATGGATTACGGAGATAAATGTGCCTCTGACAAGATATTTTCTCTGATCGAATCAAAACTAGGCACCGACATCCTCCCTCTGTATCTCATAATACCATCGAACACTGTGTAAAGTACATTGCCTTTGGCTTCATCTTTCAGTTTCCATTTCTGTAACTTCTCATCTGAAGATTGTCCTTTACGGATTCGTTCTAGCAAAGAAGACTTGACTGTCAGATTAGACAGCTTGGGAGCTCTGCCCTTAGGATAAACTTCTAAGCCAAGCCTCTGAATCTCTGACTGAAGAGGTCTCTGCACTGATAGCTGTGCTACAATTGCTACCTTTCTGATCAAAGCATCTGCCACAACATTAGATTTCCCTGGATGGTAGCTAATTTCACAATCGTAGTCTTTTACCAACTCCAACCACCGTCTTTGTCTCATGTTAAGCTCTTTCTGTGTGAAGAAATACTTGAGACTCTTGTGATCAATGAATATCTGGCATTTCTCGTCGTACAAATAATGTCTCCAAATCTTCAACGCAAAGACCACGGCAGCTAACTCGAGATCATGAGTCGTATAATTTTTTTTTTCATGCAATTTTAACTGTCTGGAAGCATAAGCTATAACCCGACCATGTTGCATCAACACTGCGCCTAATCCGAGCTTAGATGCATGGGTGTACAACACAAAATTGTCTTGCCCTGATGGCATGGCTAGAACTGGCGCCGAAATAAGAGCTTGCTTCAAAGTATCGAAGCTCTTCTGACACTCTTCACTCCATACGAATTTAGCATTCTTCTTGGTCAATGAAGTGAGTGGCACTGCTATCTAAGAAAATCCCTGAATAAAATTTCTGTAGTAACCTACTAAGCCTAGGAAACTGCGGATCTCTGATGCATTCTTTGGCTCAACCCAATCCTTAACGGCTTCCACCTTTGCTGGATCCACCTCAATACCACTGCTAGATACTATATGACCCAAAAATGCTATTTTCTCAAACCAGAATTCACACTTACTGAATTTTGCATACAACTTGTGGCTCTGCAAAACCTGCAATACTGTTCTTAAATGCTGACTGCGCTCCTCATGGTTCTTTAAGTATATAAGAATGTCGTCAACGAACAATATGACGAACTGATCTAAGTAGGGTTGAAATACTCGGTTCATGAGGTCCATAAAAATTGCTAGAGCATTAGTCAGTCCAAACGACATCACTAAAAACTCGTAATGCCCATATCTAGTCCTGTAGGTTGTCTTAGTTTTACTTTACTATGACCTCGAATTCTGACTTTTCTCACAATTCCCAATATTAGAAATGGAGGTTCAAACTTATCGTATCTTACTTTCTTTATATTATACCCGTAATGTTCATCGATCTATTCCCTTAGCATTTATGCAGTTCACTTACAAATCAACTTCTATCCGTGGTACTACACTCAAAAGTTAAACCTTATCTTAACCCCGTAATAATATTGACCTACGATCCTTGAATCAAATCTTTATCTTACGATGCCAAACTTACGTGACTTAGCTATTTATAAGTACATCCCAAATAAAGATTGTTGCTAATCTTAAATTTCGAGGAACATTAATCCATAAAACCCCAAAATATAGAATATCGATATTCTGCTTAAATAATAAAACCTTCCTAGCATCAAACACATGCTTAAAATATTTTCTTCCCAATTCCATTATAGTTGAGGCCTAAGACAATTAAACCTTCCTCATTGGAACGAATGTCACACTTTGACGTATCCTCAATACTTAATTCATTCAAACGTATAAAGCTTAATAAGTTTCACCCTGTTAATGATACTTATTCTAATAAATCAACTTCACTTATAACCCACATAATTCTAGAATCCTCATATAAAGATTTTAGATTTCTTACACGATAAAAATCTTAATATTCGATCATTGGTAACCTATGTTGAATACAACTAATTCCTTTTTGTTTTTATTTCACCCAATATCCCCTATGATCACCTATTTCATAAACTTGAAATTAAAACTTACACAACCCAATTAGTCATAGATAACCTAATTCTCGTACTCATATCCACTTAATCCTAAGTTTCTTAATGACTTACAAAGATTCCTCAAAACAAGGTGCCTGATAGGGCCTCTTGCCACGCCTATCGACCTCAATGTCCATCTGGTCCTGCCCTGCCGCCAAAGCTCTCGACACGGCAACTGTATAAGTCATAGGACCAGCAACCCTAACACCAAGGCGCAAGATTGACCGCAAACAATCCATACAATGCCTCAGATTCTCCCGAACTTCGTTAGCAAATAGGGGTACAAAGTGACACCCCCTTTCGAACTTCCTGACAAAGTCTGCCACGCTGCTGTCTCCCTGTTGCAGCGACATGAACTCCCTGGTCAGGCGGGAGCCTACTTCTTCAGTTAAGTACTTGGAGTAGAAAACCTCCTTGAAGCCATTCCACGTCAGTATTTGTAAGTTCACTGACACTTACGCGCCTTCCCTCCAAAGCCTGGCGTTTCCAGTCAACAAGAAGGTGGCACATCTAACTCTGTCTATATCATGCAGCTCCATAAACGCAAAGATTACCTCGATGGACTTAATCCATCCTTCAGCTATCATCGGGTCAGTAGTCCCCGAAAACTCCTTCGGATCCATCCTCTTAAACCTCTCATAAACTGTCTCCGGTCTGGGCCTCGCCCCTGTGTCTATTGCAGTATGGTTCCCCGAAAACTGTGCGAAGAACTGGGTCAGCCCTGCAAGCATCTGAGCCTGCAAATCTGGGGGTGGAGGAGGAGGAATGTCTCTCTCATCCTCTCGAGTCTCTCTGTCCTCATCCCTTGATTCCCGGTTAATCATGCGTCTAGGAGGACTGTCCCAAAATTTTCCCAACACATAGACCCAACATGCATGAACATACTACTAATATCACGTAAATCGAACTTAAAACATGGACATGCTGAAATCATGACTTAATGCTTAATACATAACATAATTCAAAACTTTAAAACTTACAGACTTGAGGTGTGGTTTCGTGAGCTTCTCGCAACTGACAAAAGGCATAACCCTTTACAAGAACACGGCTCTGATACCAACTGTAACGTACCGTACTTTTAAACTACTTGAAATTTTTGAAAAAATAAAAATTTTCTTCAAGACAAAATAAACTTTCAAATTTGCATTAAAATAAATGTATCGTCTAAAACATTTGAAATTAAAACAACCACAACCAAATTTACCAAAAGAAATAATTGTTTAAACATCATAAACACTTCATAAAAATCATAGTATTTGAAACAACATGCATAAAAGTATTCATAAAAACATGGGCGGTCCTCGGGTTTAGCCTCCCGCTCAGTCCAAGCCAGCTCACTAGTCCTCACCCCTCGTCTCCTCAAATGCATCCTCACCTGCATCGATCAAGTCTAGTGATTCTAAAGACTCAACATGTATAAACTGGGAGTAACGAGTAATACATAATAAAATCACATGAAACCTTAAAATAGCGCGTACGTACTTGAAACTTGAACTTGCATACTTAAAAGCCTGAACGTAACATACTTGAAACTTGTGCATACATACATAAACATAGACGTGCCATCATCATAAGACTTTTCTTAAACATGCTTGCATACTTGTACATACTTGAACATTCATAAACTTCATCATTTGCGTAGAGGCATGTTTCAAAGCAAGTGACTCATACATAAATTCGCCTGATCAGACTAAACCACAGTACTGGGCTGACAGGGAAGATCCACTGCCACATACATGAGATCCCCGTTCATGCTTTAACGGGTGGATTGGTCCCCGTTCATGCTTTAACGCTTCTCAATCCTGATCTAAACCCGTTCATGCTTTAACGGGGTGGAGAGGTCCTCGGCCACGTTCACCGACTTCCAAACCCATTCATAATTTGGTCACGAGACATTTAGCATACCTCAAAAACATAAAATATTTTCTATTGCACGTCGAACATACTTACTTGGCGTTGAGCGATTCGTTGGATCTCGCTTGGGCCCGCTGCTGCAACATACTAACATGAGTTCAAACACTTATCTTTCATAGCTTAGACGTAGGTACTCGTGCTCACCACCGAAGTAAATAAATAGCTTATGACATTCTAAATCTCTCGTGACTTGACCTCGTGTAGTAATAATCTTACTAAGCCATGATATAGAACCCAAAACAAAATCCTATATTTTTACATAAATAAATTTTAACCATCGTACTAAACCAAGATATAGAACCCCGAAGCAAATAAAAAAAAATTTATTTTTTATTTTTTTAGAGGTGGGTACACGAACCCCGTGTAGGGGTCCGGGTAGGGGTCCGGGTAGGCACGAAAATTTCGTATTTTTGAAGAAAAAAGGACACGGACTCCGTGTCGAGGTCCAGGAAGGGGTCCGTGTAGCCTCTGGACGTGGAAATTCACTAGCTTAATGATTCATTCTTCCAACCCAAGCCTAAGGACCATGAACCAACACCTCAAGACTCATCCTAGAATGCTATTACATTGATTCAAACCCGTACAAATACCCCAAACATCCCCAAACATCGACAAGAAACTTCAATACAACAATAATCTGTAATTCGACATCGTTTCACTTCCTACAACTTATATTACATCCCAAGCCAATCCCACTCAAACGAACCACCAAATAACACCTAAACACATCCCATAACATACCTAAATGCAGTAGCACAAGCCCGGCAATACCCAACAAAGCCTGCAACAAATAACTTCAAGAACATGATGAACATCATTTTCATAAGATCAAAGGTTTGAGCAGTCACACGAAAATAACCATAACTCACTCGTTTCATGTCCGAAAATTATGAATTTTATATCAAATCGAAGGTATCAAAAATTTCTACGTTTTATATGTTGACAATGTTTTCAGAAAACGAACCGAAATTACACAGGAACCGAAATGACAGCAAAACGTCTTTTTGAGATCTAAAATACTTCAGAAATCGATTCAATGCATAATCGCTCAAAATTTGCTCATAATTGAAAGAGATCGATTTTAGGTGCCCGAATTCGCAACGGAAGCAGCAAAATTTTCGAAAATGATATTTTCTAACATAAAATTTTCGAGCACCTCTAGTACTAGGATGTGTAGCAAATACAAAACACAAAATATGTCATACATATGGTGTTTTAAGAAAATATACCTATCGATCTTAAAAGATTGATGTTGGCTCCAACTTAGTTGATATACAACTAAGCTCTTGATGGCAAGACAATCTTCAAGCTCTTCTTGCTCCAAAATTAGGCCCACCACCAACTAGCTAGAACCCCTCTTATTTTGCACTAGAAAAATAAGAAAATTTTTCAAAGAGAAGTATTTTCTATCCTCAACAATTGAAGAAGAAAAATTGAGAGAAATATTAGGGAGAAGACTATGCAAATTTCGGCCATAGCATGTCTTGGAGGGAAGGGAGACTTTTCTTGTTATGTGAAAAAGTTGTTGTGTTGTCCCAAAAAGCATGTCATGCAATTTTTTAATGAAAAAGTATTCCCCAACTCTTCACCTCCCAAGCATGCTTTTGACTTGGGCTTGTAACAATTACAAGGCCCAAGGACTTTTATTTAAATGTCCCAAACATATTTGAGTCCATTTAAAGTTTACTTGATTTTTCTTAAGCCCCACTAGTTTAATAATTATTTCTAATTGTGCTCTACAAGGCCCAATGTTATTTAATTAATCCAACACTTGAATTAATATAATTATTTGAACTCTACTAGGTCAACTAGTGTTTAATTAATTCAACACTTGAATTAATTTAATTTAGTCCATAATAATGTTTATGAAAATCACAATTTCCAAATACATTATTTATTTGGCCAACTTTTAATTTAGGAACACATTCATAAATTAAAATTTACATTTCCCTCATAGAAGTCATACTTCTATTTATCCTTACGCTTATAAACTCATTTATAAGCCGTTCAACACATTGAACTATTTTACTTCTCAACGGGATCAAGAAAGCTAGTACTTGTGTGGCCCTCAATGGTTCATTGATACAACTAGCCGTGTGTTCACATCTCCATGTGATTCAGACTAAACATGTCCTTATATGAGCAAAACCCAATTGCTCCATTCTTACTTATCAACTCCTTGATAACAAGAATGTCAGAACTCAAGTCTTATAGTACCAAACCAATCATGTTAAACGCCTAGCAGCATCGCTTACATGATTCCCTAGGTATCAAATGATAGTACCTGCAAGAACCATTCAATTATGGTTAGCGTACAGTACGGTCCCTTCAACTCATATATCCCGACCGATTCGACAACCATTGGTATATCGAGAGTTGTCAATGAATCGATACTATGTGTCATGTCGTAGTTGCATCGATGGTGTAATCTAGGAAACCCCTTTCGTAATCACCACCATACTCTGATCAGAGATTTCATACTACATACACATAGGATATCCATACCCGAAGGTAAGCGGTGAATCCCCGACTACAATGCATCGACTCCTATATGTTTCGACAGAACACCCAACCTTGCCACCTGATGACCCCATGAGAGTCGGTAAACAAGTCAAAGTGTAATTCTAGCACATAGAGTCTCAATGTTGTCCCGGGTCATAAGGACTAATGGTGTACAACCATAAACTAGGACGTTTCCACTCGATAAGTGAGAACCACTTGGAAAGTCCTTTATGAATGGTTGTTCAGTGCACTCTACAAGGAGCATCTATCTGCATGCTCGGACATCACAATGTCCCCTACCAATGAAACATGGTACTCACATCGCAGATACTAGTCTCGAACTCGAGCGGCCTATATCCTTCTTAGCGGCGGCTGAATCGACTAGTAACTGTTTAGAATATACAGTATTCAAAATATGAGTTTCATGATACTCATCATATGAGCATCTCATATTCTTTCTACTATTTTTATATTCAAGGAATTTATCTATGGAAGTAGCATGGGTATACAGATAAAGAAGTGCCAAAACAATAATTTCAAATATTATTAAAATAAAGACTGTTTATACATAGAGTTTCATTGTGAACACTCGGCCAACACTTGGCTCGACGTGCACCTACTCTAACAATCTCTTACTTGCACTAGAGTCAACTACCCATATGCTTCAAACCCATCGATTCGCGATGCTTCTCGAATAATGGTCCAGGTAAAGGCTTAGTTAGTGGATCAGCAACATTATCTGCGGAGCCGACTTTGTCAATCTTGACATCTCCTTTTTCCACAATCTCTCGGAGGATGTTGTACTTTCTCAATATGTGTTTGGACTTCTGATGAGACCTCGGCTCCTTTGCTTGAGCAATGGCTCCTGTGTTGTCACAAAACACCGGGACAGGAGCAACTCCATTAGGAATGACGCCCAACTATTGGACGAAATTCCTTATCCAAACAGCCTCCTTTGCTCCAGCTGATGCAGCAATATATTCTGCCTCAGTGGTGGAATCCGCTGTACTGTCTTTCTTGGAACTCTTCCAAGAGACAGCAGCACAATTGAGCATGAATATGAATCCAGAGGTTGACTTCAAGTCATCGATATCGCTTTGGAAGCTGGAGTCGGTATAGCCTTCCAATTTCAGTTCTCCACCCCCATAGACCAAGAACAATTTATTGGTCCTTCTCAAATATTTGAGGATGTCTTTCACAACTTTCCAATGTGGAAGACCGAGGTTCGATTGATATCTACTCACTACACTTAGTGCGAAAGCCACGTCAGGACGTGTAGATATCATCCCATACATGATGCTACCAATCGCAGATGCATACGGAATGCGTGTCATCACCTCTATCTCTGCATCAGTCTTGGGAGACATAGACTTGGATAAGGACACGCCATGACACATTGGTAGATGTCTTCTCTTGGACTCATCCATCGAGAACCGCTTCACGATGGTATCAATGTATGTGGACTGGGTGAGACCAAGCAATCTTTTTAATCTATCTCTATAGATCTGTATTCCCAATACAAAAGATGCTTCACCCAAGTCCTGCATCGAGAACTTACTCGCTAACCATATCTTAGTTGATTGCAACATTCCTACATCATTCCCAATGAGTAGAATGTCATCAACATAAAGCACCAGGAATATCACAGCACTCCCACTGACCTTCTTATACACACAGGGTTCCTCAAGATTCTTAGTAAAACCAAACTCTTTGATTGTACTATCGAATCTAAGGTTTCAACTCCTAGATTCCTGCTTTAGACCATAAATAGATCTCTGAAGTTTGCATACCATATGCTCACTTCCGATAGATGTAAACCCTTCAGGTTGAGACATGTAAATCTCTTCCTTAATATACCCATTAAGAAAGACTGTCTTAACATCCATTTGCCATATCTCATAGTCATACCATGCAGCTATGGCTAGCAAAATCCTTATGGACTTGAACATTGCAACTGGAGAAAAGGTTTCCTCAAAGTCAACTCCTTGTCTTTGAGTATATCCTTTTGCCACCAATCGCGCCTTGAAGGTCAATACCTTCCCATCCGCCCCAAGTTTCCTCTTGTAAATCCATTTACACCCTATGGGAACAATTTCTTCAGGTGGATCCACGAGATTCCACACTTGGTTCGCATGCATGGAATTCATCTCAGATTCCATTGCTTCAAGCCACTTGGATGAATCGGCATCAGATAACGCTTCCTTGAAGGTCCTTGGATCACATCCATGGTTAGGCTCATCATGGCCCTCTTCACGAAGCAGACCATACCTCATAGGTGGTCTCGAGACTCTCTCGGATCTTCTAGGAGCTTGTATCTCCTCTCTTGGCTCTTCGGGTGTGGGTTCTATAATTGTGGGTGTCTCTCGAACCTCTTCGAGTTCTATAATCTCCCCTTTTCTATCCAATAGAAATTCCTTTTCCAAAAATGTTGCATTCCTAGAAACAAACACTTTTGTTTCTTGGGGATGATAGAAGTAGTATCCAACCGAATTCTTTGGATATCCCACAAAGTAACATAAAATGGATCGACTATCCAATTTATCTCCCACTACCTGCTTCACATAAGCAGGGCACCCCCATATTCTAAAATAAGAATATTTGGGTGGCTTACCCATCCATATCTCGTATGGTGTCTTATCAACTGCCTTTGAATGGACATTGTTCAACAACAGTGCCGCTGTTTCAAGCGCATATCCCCAAAGGATGGCGGCAACTCCGTGAACCCCATCATAGACCGAACCATGTCCATCAAAGTCCGGTTACGACGCTCCGAAAAACCATTCAACTGTGGTGTAGCGGGCGGAGTCCACTGCGAGAGAATCCCATTCTCCCCAAGATACTCTTGGAACTCGGCACTCAAGTACTCACCACCTCGATCCAATCGAAGTGTCTTGATGCTCCGTCCCAACTGTTTCTCTACTTCACTTTTGAATTCTTTGAATCTTTCAAAGGCTTCAGACTTGTATTTCATCAAATACACATACCCATACCTCGAAAAGTCATCGGTAAAGGTGATAAGGTAGGCATGTCCATGCTTAGTGGTGATGCTAAGCGGACCGCACACATCGGTATGGATCAAATCCAATAACCCTTTGGCTCGCTCTACATGGCCCTTAAAGGGAATTTTTGTCATCTTTCCTTTTAGACATGATTCACAAGTCGTGAGAGCATTAATATCAGACATATCAAACATGCCCACTCC
Source organism: Primulina tabacum (assembly GCF_025594145.1). NCBI lineage: Eukaryota > Viridiplantae > Streptophyta > Magnoliopsida > Lamiales > Gesneriaceae > Primulina > Primulina tabacum. The sequence goes on from NC_134550.1 coordinate 21,239,112, forward strand.
CACTAACTTGTTCATCTTTCTTAGGGAAATATGTCCTAATCGAGCATGCCATAATTGTGCCGAATTTAGAGTATCTTGTTTTCGCTTGTTTGTTGTTGTTATTGCTTGGACATTGTTTAGTGGAATATCTTTCAATTTTAAGGTGTAGAGATCGTTTTCAAGTTCTCCAGTACCAATTAAACATTCATTCTTGTAAATATTGCAAACATCTTTGCTAAATAAACAAGAAATCCATCTTTATCAAGCATAGAAATGGAAATAATGTTTTTCACCAAGTCTGGTACAAACAAAACATCTCTCAAAACAAACTTAAAATCATTGTTCAAATGCAAATAAACATCTCCTACGGCCTTGGCAGCAACCCTTGCTTCATTGCCAATCCTCAAGAAGGTCTCACCTTCCCTGAGCCTCCTACTTCTTCCCATCGCCTGCAAATCATTACAGAGATGTGAGCCACAGCCGGTATCCAATACCCAAGAAGTAGAGTTAATTGAAATGTTTACTTCAATATAGAACATACCATTTCCAGAACTCTTTTGGGCAAGATATTCCCTGCAGTTACGCCTCCAATGTCCAGGCTTCTTGCAGTGATGACAGATATCAACAGTTTTGTCAGCCTTCACTGGTGTGGCTGCCACAACGGGACCCGGAGTCTGCTTCTTCAAGGGCACGTTCTTCTTGGGACGTTGGAAAGAACGCTTTTTTCCCTTCCCAGGTGGACCGATCTTCGTACCAGATGAAGAACCTACATAAAGAACCGGCTTCTCTTTCTTGATGGTGGACTCAAAGGTCACAAGCATGTTCACCAACTCCTCAAGGGTCGGCTCCATCTTGTTCATATTGAAATTCACCACAAAATGATCAAATGAGCTAGGCAGTGACAAAAGCAACACGTCGGTGGTCAACTCCGAAGGCAACACCAGATCCATGCCAACGAGCTTGTCCACGAGCCCAATCATCTTCAGGCCATGCTCATGGACCGAGGCCCCATCTCGCATGCACAAAGTGATCAGCTCCTTGACGGTAGCATGCCTTAGAGGTCGAGTCTGCTCACCAAAGAGCTCCTTGAGATGCAAATGAATGTCAGCAGCATTCTTTGCATCCTCAAAATGCCTCTGCAGCTCATCATTCATAGAAGCCTGCATATAACACCTGGCTTTAAAGTCATGGTCACACTAATCCTTGTAAGTCTGCAATTTCTCAGGAGTGCAGCTAGTCGGAGCCTCAACAGGGGGCGACTCAGTCAGTGTATATCCAATCTTTTCCGAGTTCAAGACGATTTTTAGGTTTCTTAGCCAAGTGATGTAATTAGGTCTGGTTAAAACGTGTTTTTCGAGTATAGCAGACAGCGGATTGCGAATCGAAGACATTGTCAAAAATTGTACTGAAAAGTAAACAGATAAATGTTAATGACTATTTTAAAATATTTAATAAGATATAAAGTATGGACTTTCACTTTATAAATGTTTACTCCCACTGTTTTGACATCTTTCACTACCCTCTAGTGAAAACGGGAAACTCCTTTCCTCAGTAGGTATGCAAGGTCCAATTAGCGAAGTTTGATCCCGAATAATATCAGCAGATCACAATTCCTAAAAGGTAGTTTCCAATTGCATCACCATGCAAACCTTTACGTAAACTTTTGTCTCACGTTTGATTAGGACTCAATAATATGACGTCGTTCATCTTCACGTGTCAAGCCTTACCCATCGATGTTGAACCTTAATGGACGGTCGCCATGAGTTCCCCAATAATATGAGCCGAAATCATGGGAGTTCAACGTAGTTCACATCACCATGTCAATGGATGTCACAGCTTTCCGGCACCCAGGGCCCCCCCAATAATATGAGCCGAGCCCCGAGCACGGGTAGCGTTCATCATGCACCCATTGTCGATGGAAGACATGGAAATTATAAATAATTTTATAATTCCCCTTTTCGGGCTTGATATTAATTTTGAATCTTATTCAAAATGAGGGTTTTTAATTTTGAAAGGTCTCATCATTAATTTTATTTAAAAGCTTGCCATGTTTGATCGTATGTTTGCCGGATTCATGCAACTTTGTTATTATCATAATAATAACGCACATACTCATTATTTATAACATATCATGCATATATTATAAACAGTAAACAAAACAAGGATGATCAATCGCCCCAATACTAATGGCCCGTGTGAGCTAAACACGGGCCTAGGTTTAATCCTAGGGAAATGCATGGGATGCAAATGCAACTATTACATTAGATTCCAATATTTACATGTCTTCGATCTTCATAATCATCATGGCCACCATCTTCCAATCTTGATCATCCACTATACTAATATTTACAAATAAATATCCATGGCAAATAGGGATACATCTCATGGGGTGCGAACGGGCCATAAAACAAGCCCACTTTAAATTTTATAATTATTACAATCATTCAATACAAAATATCCTAACATACACCTAGCAAATTGGGCTTGGGCTTTTGATCATCTTTCATGCATAATATCACATATTATACACCATCAATTAATTATCACAATAATTAATTGATCTAATATTATATATCTTAATCCAATCACTAACCGCCACGATTATAAACTAAATTAACAAAGTATACAAACACCTTTGTCTACTTTCTAATTAATTTATTTATAACCGAATTTCTTGCAAATCACAATTTACTATAAATAACTAAAGTCCAACTTCAATTATTTATTTCATGAGAAAATATTTGCAACTTTTGTAATTTTAAACTTAAGGGCCCAAAAACACATTTTTCACCAAAAATATTTTGGCCCATTTAAAATTTCACAAATATGTTAGCCATCTAATGGCCCAACAATTTCAAGGCCCATGACACTTTGATATTCCAAAACACTTTTGAAAACCCTAGTCGTCATAGCCGTCGTCGGATTCCGGCCAACTTACCAAAATTTTTTTTTATTTAAAATCAAGGGGCTGTTCGGGCTGCCCCTCGGGCTGCCCTTGCTGCGGGAAACGGGCAGACCGAGCTGCCCGAAATGGGCAGCAACTTTGCTGCCCAAAAACACCCCAAAATCGGCCTTGAATTCGTTGCAACAAATCATCTCATGCGGTTGGAAATCGACCTCAATATAATATCTTGTATAAACTACACAAAATAGTATCCATAGCTCTGATACCACTTGAAAGGGATTGATTTTAGGTGCCCAAATTCGCAACGGAAGCAACAAAATTTTCGAAAATAATATTTTCTAACATAAAATTTTCGAGCACCTCTAGTACTAGAATGTGTAGCAAATACAAAACACAAAATATGTCATACATAGGGTGTTTTAAGAAAATATACCTATCAATCTTAAAAGATTGGTGTTGGCTCCAACTTAGTTGATATACAACTAAGCTCTTGATGGCAAGACAATCTTCAAGCTCTCCTTGCTCCAAAATTAGGCCCACCACCAACTAGCTAGAACCCCTCTTATTTTGCACTAGAAAAATAAGAAGATTTTTCAAAGAGAAGTATTTTCTATCCTCAACAATTGAAGAAGAAAAATTGAGAGAAATATTAGGGAGAAGACTATGCAAATTTCGGCCATAGCATGTCTTGGAGGGAAGGGAGACTTTTCTTGGTATGTGAAAAAGTTGTTGTGTTGTCCCAAAAAGCATGTCATACAATTTTTTAATGAAAAAGTATTCCCCAACTCTTCACCTCCCAAGCATGCTTTTGACTTGGGCTTGTAACAATTACAAGGCCCAAGGACTTTTATTTAAATGTCCCAAACATATTTGAGTCCATTTAAAGTTACTTGATTTTTCTCAAGCCCACTAGTTTAATAATTATTTCTAATTGTGCTCTACAAGGCTCAATGTTATTTAATTAATCCAACACTTGAATTAATTTAATTATTTGAACTCTACTAGGTCAACTAGTGTTTAATTAATTCAACACTTGAATTAATTTAATTTAGTCCATAATAATGTTTATGAAAATCACAATTTCCAAATACATTATTTATTTGGCCAACTTTTAATTTAGGAACACATTCATAAATTAAAATTTACATTTCCCTCATAGAAGTCATACTTCTATTTATCCTTACGCTTATAAACTCATTTATAAGCCGTTCAACACATTGAACTATTTTACTTCTCAACGAGATCAAGAAAGCTAGTACTTGTGTGGCCCTCAATGGTTCATTGATACAACTAGCCGTGTGTTCACATCTCCATGTGATTCGGACTAAACATGTCCTTATATGAGCAAAACCCAATTGCTTCATTCTTACTTATCAACTCCTTGATAACAAAAATGTCAGAACTCAAGTCTTATAGTACCAAACCAATCATGTTAAACGCCTAGCAGCATCGCTTACATGATTCCCTAGGTATCAAATGATAGTGCCTGCAAGAACCATTCAATTATGGTTAGCGTACAGTACGGTCCCTTCAACTCATATAGCCCGACCAATTTGACAACCATTGGTATATCGAGAGTTGTCAATGAATCGATACTATGTGTCATGTCGTAGTTGCATCGATGGTGTAATCTAGGAAACCCCTTTCGTAATCACCACCATACTCTGATCAGAGATTTCATACTACATACACATAGGATATCCATACCCGAAGGTAAGCGGTGAATCCTTGACTACAATGCATCGACTCCTATATGTTTCGACAGAACACCCAACCTTGCCACCTGATGACCCCATGAGAGTCGGTAAACAAGTCAAAGTGTAATTCTAGCACATAGAGTCTCAATGATGTACCGGGTCATATGGACTAATGGTGTACAACCATAAACTAGGACGTTTCCACTCGATAAGTGAGAACCTCTTGGAAAGTCCTTTATGGAGGGTTGTTCAGCGCACTCTACAAGGAGCACCTATCTGCATGCTCGGACATCACAATGTCCCCTACCAATGAAACATGGTACTCACATCGCAGACACTAGTCTCGAACTCGAGCGGCCTATATCCTTCTTAGCGGCGGCTGAATCAACTAGGAACTGTTTAGAATATACAGTATTCCAAATATGAGTTTCATGATACTCATCATATAAGCATCTCATATTCTTTCTACTATTTGTATATTCAAGAACTTTATCTATGCAACTTGCATGAGTATACAGATAAAGAAGTGTCAAAATAATAATTTCAAATATTATTAAAATAAAGACTGTTTATAAATAGAGTTTCATTGTGAACACTCGGCCAACACTTGGCTCGACGTGCACCTACTTTAACAATAATATTTAAACTTTTACGCATAACATACATCAAAATATCTACTATGACGAGATCGATGCATAAAACGAAAGATTATACATGCCTTTGGTCTTGAAACGTAGGAAATCTCGCAAATCTCGACGATCCGGACACGAGGAAGAAATTTGGAGCTTCTTGCTATTCTCTAATGGTAGAATAGATGGAAATGGAGCTCAAGAACACTTGAGGAGAGAAGGGAAATAAATGAGGGGAAATGGAGGAGAATTGATGGGAATGAATTTTCTTCCGGAGAAGACTTGGACAAAGTTGTGCAATTGGAGGCAAGTGGAATGGATTTAGGGTAAATATAGGAATAATTTAAATATATTGATTAGGTTTAAACTAATTAATCAATATATGATGTAGTCCAAATAAAATTTAGACTACTCGAGGCTTGAAAACAAATACATAAAATATTCCTAAATTTACAAAAGTTGCACCACAATTAAGGGAAAATAAAATATTAATTGTCATAGAATAAAATACTCCATAATTTAAAAATTCTTTTAAACTTAAATAAATATTTTTTTTAAATTTAAATAAATGCACGTGTTTTACGTGTACTGATTTTGGGCTCTACACTTTGCGTATTAAACGCACGAATATACGTTGACGACGAAGAACGGTGACAACAACCTTGGCTTAAATTCCTCTTTGAAACTCACGAAATTTTCTACCAAATTGTGGAGTGTGTGTGCCGTGTTTTTGGAGAGAATTTGGAGTGCAAAATTCTGAAAAGTGGCGTGTGAAAAGTGTAGGGTTATGGGGTCTAATTTACATATTAAATAGTTAATTAAGTACTAACCAAGCTTAGGCCCATTAAGCATACAAGTTAGGCCCATTAGTGCTTAATTAAAGATTAAAAATATTTTGTTTAATAAAGTTTGTGAATTTATTAGCCGGGTTGCCAAAACGTTCGTATTTTTGTTGAAAAACCAACACCGATAAAATTTACGTCCCGGCGTATAAAATCACCTCAAAACCCCATATTTTTTAAAATAATAAAACACATCTCCCTTAATTTAAATAATTAAAAATAATTGTTTAATAAAAACATTTTCTATTTTTCAGCCCTCGGTTTCCGTTTCTCGATCGCAACACGAATAACCTTTTAAAATTACATTGTAATGCAACAATGTAGAAAATATAATTTTAAATATGTCAACATGCACAACATAATTAATTTATGCAATTAAAACAATTAATTAAAATACAAGAGAATTTAATAATTGCATACACGTGGTTCGCGTGGACCTTTAAATTTTCGGGGCGTTACATCCCAGGAGGTCACCCATCCCAAAATTGCCCCAAGTCAAGGACGCTTAACTTTGGAGTTCTTATGTGATAAGCTACCGAAAAGAATATGCACATTCGTGATATGAGTAATACCAATCAAATCTTTTAAGCCCTCTTTAACTGTACAGTCCATTACATTGAACAGTTTCGGAATCCCTCTCATTCCGGTGTGGGATCGGTTCATTCATGTTCCCTTCACCTAGAAGCCTGCCAGGAGCCGCTCATTGTCCGCGCAACCTCATGGCACCGGCGACCACCCCCCTCCCTCTTCGGCCCCGGGCCTCACAACTACTGCCACATTTTTTTAAAAATTCGGGCATTACAATTCCTCTTCTCTAAAAATAGATTTCGTCCTCGAAATCAATAATCAATTTCAAGTCTAACATGTAATGATCAATACTGAAAATAAAACCGAGAATAGAAGCGTACTTCATTTGAATAACTCTGGATATTTATGTCTCATTTTATCTTCTAATTCCCAAGTTGCCTCCTCGACACCATGTCTGTTCCAATGTACTTTAATCAACGGTATCAATTTATTTCTGAGTTGCTTATCTTTTCTATCTAGAATTTGAATCGGTCTCTCAATATAGCTCAAATTCTGATCTAACTCAACTTCATCGGGTGGAAGTACATGAGAAGGATCTGGATCATATTTCCTCAACATAGACACATGAAAAACATTATGAACACCTGATAATGCAGGCGGAAGAACTAATCTATAAGCCAAATCACCAACACGTTCCAAAATCTCATACGGACCTATGAATCTCGGTGATAATTTACCCTTCTTTCCACATCTAACTATACCACGGAAAGGAGATATTTTCAGGAAATCTCTATCACCTTTATCAAACATTAATGGTCGTCTCCTCATGTTCGCATACTTAGCCTGTCTATCCTGAGCAGCTCGCATACGAGTCTGAATCAATTTCACCTTCTCTTTCATATCTCTTATCATATCAGGTCCTACAATTGGTGCTTCAGATAAATCGTCCCAATACAGGGGATATCCACAATTCTTGCCATATAGTGCTTCAAATGGTGACATTCCAATACTCACTTGATAACTATTGTTGTAAGAAAACTCGACAAGTGGTAACGAAAACTGCTAACCAATACCAAAATCCATCACTACAGCTCTCAGCATATCCTCTAATGTCTTAGTATTACGTTCTGACTCTCCGTCTGTCTGAGGATGATATGATGTTCTCAAATGCAAACGAGTACCAAGAGCCTCTTGTAAACTCTGCCAAAAATGAGAAAAAAATCTGGGATCACGATCTGATACAATGGACTTAGGCACACCATGCAATCTCAAAACTTCTCTGATGTACAATCTGGCCATCTGATCATGCCTATATGTCATCTGATAAGGAATGAAACACGAAGACTTGGTTAATCTGTCAACGATAACCCAAATTGCATCGCAACCCCTCGATGACCTCGGCAATTTCGTGACAAAGTCCATGGTGATATGGTCCCACTTCCATTCTGGAACTTTAAGGCTATGCAAAAGACCTCCTGGTCGCTTCCATTCTGCTTTCACTTGTTGACAATTCAAACAACGGAATACAAATTCTGCTATGTCAGATTTCATTCTTTTCCACCAAAATTGTTTCTTCAAGTCATTGTACATCTTTTTACTTCCAGGGTGTACACTGAATTTACTTCAATGAGCATCACGCAAAATCTGTATCCTCAATTCTGAAATATTAGAAACTACAATACGATCATTCACAAACAAAATACCCTCATTATTGACCTGAAATTCTGATCGATGTCCTGATCTGACGAGTTCAACTGATTTTTGAATGCTTTGATCTAACCTTTGGGCCTCTTTAATTTTTACAAACAACTCTGGCTCTGCCTGAATCATAAATACTCTTACAAGTTGAGTATCTACCACAAAATCCAAACCAGAAAGACAACACTCTTCTACTAGATCAGATACACTGCTAGTGACAAGGACATATTGCATACTTTTCTGCTCAAAGCATCGGTTGCTGCATTCGACTTGCCTGGATAATATTTTATCTCGCAATCATAGTCTTTCAACAAGTCTAACCAACGCCTCTGTCTCATGTTCAGCTCCGCTTGTGAAAAGAGGTATTTAAAACTCTTATGATCAGTGAATATCTCAAATGTCTCCCCATACAAGTAGTGACGCCAAATCTTTAAGGCAAAAACCACTGCTGCTAGTTCCAAGTCATGCACTGGGTATTTAGACTCATGTGGCTTCAATTGTCGTGAAGCATAGGCAACAACACGGCCATGCTGCATTAATACACAACTCAGTCCTTGATGTGAAGCATCAGTGTGCACTGTAAATCCTCCTACACCTGATGGAATAGTCAGAACTGGAGCACTAGTCAATCTCTGCTTAAGTTCAACAAAACTAGCATCACATGCCGGTAACCAAATAAATGGTACATTCTTTTGTGTCAGCTGGGTAATTGGCCTCGCAATCTGTGAGAATCCTTCAATAAATATGCGATAATAGCCTGCCAAACCCATAAAACTACGTACCTCAGGAACAGATGTCGGTCTAGACCAATTGATGACTGCCTCAACTTTACTCGGATCAACTGATATACCAGCACTTGAAATCACGTCCAAGGAAAACCACTCTATCCAACCAAAACTCGCATTTGGATAATTTAGCATACAACTTTTCAGTTCTCAAAATTTGCAAAACAGCTCTCAAATGTTCAGCATGCTCCAATTCAGATTTAGAATAAACAAGAATATCATCAATGAAGATCACAACAAATTTATCTATATACCGTTGAAACACACGGTTCATCAAATCCATAAATACCGCAGGTGCATTGGTCAACCCAAAAGGCATAACCAAAAATTCAAAATGCCCATACCTGGTACGAAAAGCAGTCTTAGGCACATCTGCCTCTCTAACTCTTAAATGATGATATCCGGCTCTTAAATCAATCTTAGAATATACTGAAGAACCCTGCAACTGGTCAAAGAGATATCATCAATCCTTGGCAAAGGATACTTATTCTTTACTATGGCTTTATTCAACTGTCTATAATCAACACAAAGCCTCATAGACCCATCTTTCTTCTTCACAAATAAAACTGGAGCACCCCAAGGTGAAACACTTGGTCTTATATATCCTATAATGGTCCGAAAATTCGTGTTTGAAAATTTGCGAAAAAATTTAAACTTTTCTTTTTAAAATAATTAAAATGCCTCATTCACCAAAATAAACTGATAAATCAAGTTTAATGTTCAAAATAGCAGCGGAAGAAATTATTGTTCGCAAAATAACAAGTTTAAAGTAATCCAACAAATGATAAAAATGTTTGAGCATAAAAATGGTAAATGTCGTAAATGAGGTCCTCGGGTTCCACTACTGCCGACCCAAGCTGGCTCACTAGTCCCCGCCCTCGGTCCCGACCTCATCCGTACCTACAACAATCAAGTCTAGTGAGTCTAAAGACTCAGCATGCATATATCGTAAATAACGAGTAAATAATATAGTAAAATTGCATGGGATAAAATATCATGTCATGAGGCATAATGTGAAAATAACTTATCATGAGCAATTATAATACGTGCATAAATTATTGAAAATCATAAGTGAAATGTTTGCTCAATCGAGCCATGTCATAAAATAACATGTCATAAATTTTCTGTTGAGATTATGTTCTACGCAAGTGGCCCCTGCACTGAACTGAACTAAACTGACCGGTAACTGGCGACCGGGTGAAGTAATGAACGTCTGATCAGACTAATGCCACAGCATACTGGGTGGAACTGAACTGAACTGACCGGTAACTGACGACCGGATGATACAATGATCTCATGATAGTGAAATGGCCACAAGCAATATCGCATAAATCTCAAAAATGAATATTTTATATTTTTATGCACGTAATATAATTAAATGTCAAAATTAAATATCCTGTATTATTTTATCACATGGATTGGATCGTTCCCAGGCTCGCTGCGACCTAAATTTACCATGAGAAATGTGCAAATGATTTAACTTGACCAAACTATGTAATTAAATCTCAAAAATGGCACCATTACGCCTAACGACTTCGTATTTAATCATGACTCCGTACCAACCCGATACAACACCGAACCATCATATAGTCATGATTAAAATAAGCCTAAAATGATGAAATAATGCTCCTAAAATGGTAAGGGCCGAAATTTTGGTGAATGGAGGCCAAAACATGAAACGCTCTTTCGAAAGTCAATTTGGCACATCGCACCATAATTCCTCGTACGACCTCTAAAATGATCCGAATCACAAACAGCCAAAAACATCACCTTGCCAACTCAATGAGGCACTGTCTAGTCCAAGGCCATAGGCTAGAAGCCAACCAAGAACTCGAACGAGCCTCTTAACCAACGCACCACTTGCTGTCCACAAAAATACAGCAGCCGTGCCTTTGCTTCCTTGTGTCGTTTTCGAGACAACCTGCTATTAGGGCTTGAACCACTGACCAGAGGCTCTTACCAACATCCTAGGGTATGGTTTGAACCATGGCTAAGGGCCATAGGACAGCCACAATTCGAACCATTCCATAAATGCGCCGCACGTCCCACCCGAGACCAAATCTGCGCTCATGGGGAGTATTGCTTCGTTTGCTGTCATGAACCTTTCCAGTGGCCATTTGATTGACCATGGCATGATCTAGACATCATAAGGTATGGTATGAACCGTGGCTAAGGGCTAAAAAGCCAACCAAGGTCCACCCCAATACCATATACTTGAAACTCACACATGCAGAAATGAAAGGGGGTCGAAGGGATTGTCTTGTTTTGTTTGAAAACCGATGCAACCATGGAAAAAGCCTTGAAAGGCCAACTTTGTCACGTCTTAGACATGCCAAGGAGGTGTTTTAACCATGGCTATAGCCCTTAGGGCAGCCAAGACCAGATACGTCCTCCTTTGACAGCAAGAATCAAAAATCGAAACTCAAAGTGACACTAAGGATGAGTTGCTGTAAATGCTGAATTTCAACATGCATAGCGCTTGAACCAATGGACAAATGTGTTCCTAACATGTCCTAGTACATGCCTAGGAGCAGCCTTGGAAGCCTGGAATCGAACCATACCCTGAAACCACCAAAAACGTAGGAACCGTGAAGCACAAGAGGAACCGAAAAATTCTGTACATAAGTTTTTGAAAGGTGCTTGATAAAATTTCGGTTTTTGGCTAACAAACCATGATCATGTAATGTTTAAAAATCATAATACAACTTGATTGAAGAGTCAATAAAAATATAAACATGCCTTGGTTTCGTTTTGAAAAGAAAACGAACGAAACGACGACGCGGCGCGGAGGAGGCGGGGTGATCTTCTTGATCTTCCTTCTACTCAATTATTTTCTCTCTTACTCAAGCTATGAGGCTCACGAAAATGCTCTGAAATGCTCTCAAATTTTCGGTGCAAGAGGAGAGGAAATGATGGATAGGAGAGTGAGGGGAAAGGGGTTGCAATATAAAAGGGATGGCAAGACCAAGTCTTGCTCTCTTTTGAAATTTGAAATGGTTTGATATCAAAATGATTGTTGGAGGGATAGATGGGGTGTGACAGATTCTTCATGCTAAACAAGGTTAGGATAATGATCTAATATTAATTAATGGGGTTTAATAGATGAAAGGATTATCATGCCAAGAAATAATAAAGAAGGAGTCAAAGGTGGTGAGTTATCAAAGAATTGTTGTCTCACTAAGGGGTGGCCGAAATTTGAAATAAAAATGAAGGAAAATATTGTTTAGTTAGTGTATTTCTTTAGAGCCTTACCTATCCTTTAAATAATTTAGTGAATTAACACCTTAATTGTGGAACCTAAATGAACTTATTTCCTACTTACCTCAAGTTACTTAAATAACTCCTTAAACATCCTTTTAACTTAAATTAACTTATTAGCTTGCTAAAATAAATTCTGGGAATGATTTCTAAATCTTAAATTTTATCTCAGAACTCCAACTCCAGTCCGGCCTCACTGAATTAACTGAAAAGATAAAAATTTAAAATACTGCATAAAATAATTTACTTTAAAGGAAAGAATAAATACTCATGCAAAAATAATAAAAATCATTTAATTTAAGATACTAGAATTGTGCATGGCTTATACGTAATCTAATTTACGGGTTCTACAACTCTCCCCCCTTAAAAGAAATTTCGTCCTCGAAATTAAAACTTACCGAATAACTCGGGGTACCGACTCCTCATCTCTGGCTCAGACTCCCACGTAGCTTCCTCCTCTGAATGGTTGAGCCATTTGACTTTCACTCGCTTAACTAGCTTGTTCCGAAGCTTCTTCTCTTGTCTGTCTAAGATCTGCACTGGTCTCTCCTCGTAAGACAGGTTTGGAGTAAGCTGCAACGGCTCAAAGTTCAAGACATGCGAAGGATTCGCCATGTACTTCCTCAACATGGAGACATGGAACATATTGTGTACTCCGGCCAGATTCGGCGGAAGAGCAACACGATAAGCTAACGTCCCAACTCTGTCGAGGATCTCAAATGGTCCATTGAATCTCGGACTGAGTTTTCCTTTCTTCCCAAATCGCATGACACCCTTCATAGGTGCTACCTACACAAAGACATGGTCGCCCACGGCAAACTCTAGGTCTCTCCTCCTCTGATCTGCATAATTTTCCTGTCGACTCTGAACAGGAGATCTGCACTTGCGGCCATATAGTGCTTCATACGGAGCCATACCGATAGACGACTGAAAACTGTTGTTATAGGTGAACTCTACCAATGGCAAGTTTGACTCCCAACTCCAGAGAAATCAATAACACAAGCACGGAGAAGATCCTCTAAAATATGAATAACTCGCTCTGACTGCCCATCTGTCTGAGGATGGAAAGTTGTGCTAAACAGCAACTTCGTACCCATAGTCGAATGCAAACTCTTCAAAAATGAGGAAGTGAATCTGGGATCTCTGTCAGATACGATAGAAACTGGAATATCATGAAGTCGGACTATCTCCTTGATATACAACTCTGCATACTGAATCATGGTGAAAGTCGTCTTAATAGGCAAGAAGTGCGCTGATTTGGTAAGACGATCTACAATCACCCAGATAGCATTTGATCCTCTAACTGACTTCGGCAAACCGGTCACGAAGTCCATGGTAACATTCTCCCACTTCCACTCGGGAATAGGAAGAGGCTTGAGCAAACCTGCTGGTCTCTGATGCTCCGCCTTCACTAACTAGCAAGTCAGACACTCGGATACAAACCGTCTGATGTCTTTCTTCATCCCAGGCCACCAATACAATGACTGCAGATCTCGGTACATATTCGTACTCCCTGAATGAATAGAGTACGGTGACATGTGGGCCTCTGATAAAATATCTGCTCGGATAGAACCACTGCTAGGAACCCACATCCTGTCTCGGTATCTCACAATACCATCGCTGACTGTATACAAGACACTGCCCTTAGCTTCATCTCTCTTCTTCCACTGCGCCAATTGCTCATCTGCTGACTGACCACTACGAATACGGTCTAGAAGAGAGGACTGAATAGTCAAGGTAGATAGACGGGGAACTCTACCTTGAGGATATGATTCTAGATCAAACCTCTGCATCTCAAGCTGAAGAGGTCTCTGAATCGTCAAATGAGCCATCACTGCGACTTTTCTGCTCAAAGCATCTGCAACTACATTAGCTTTACCCGGGTGGTAGCTAATGTCACAGTCATAATCCTTCACAAGCTCCAACCAACGCCTCTGACGCATGTTCAGCTCCTTCTGCGTAAAGAAATACTTAAGGCTCTTGTGGTCGGTAAAGATCTGGCAGTTCTCTCCATACAAATAATGCCTCCAAATCTTCAGGGCAAATACTACGGCTGCCAACTCTAGATCATGAGTAGGGTAGTTCTTCTCATGGATTTTCAACTGACGAGAAGCATACGCTATCACCTTCCCATGCTGCATCAATACTGCGCCCAAACCAAGCTTCGAAGCATCGGTGTACAAAACAAAATCTCCGGGCCCTGACGGCATGGCCAAAACTGGTGCTGAGATAAGAGCTTGCTTCAAAGTATCGAAGCTCTTCTGACACTCCTCGCTCCACACAAATTTAGCGTTCTTCTTGGTCAATGATGTGAGTGGAACGGCAATAGAGGAGAATCCCTTAATGAACTTCCGATAATATCCTGCTAGCCCAAGAAAACTGCGGATCTCTGATGCATCTGCGGCACAACCCAATCTCTGACTGCGGCAACTTTCGCTGGGTCTACCTCAATACCACTGCTAGAAACAATGTAGCCTAAGAACGCCACCTTCTCTAACCAAAATTCGCACTTACTGAACTTTGCGAATAACTTGTGCTTCTACAAGGTCTGCAGCACTGTGGTCAGATGTCTGCTGTGATCCTCCTGATTCTTGGAGTAGACGAGAATGTTGTCTATGAATACTATCACAAACTGGTCAAGATACGGCTGAAATACGCGATTCATGAGATCCATGAAGATCGCTGGCGCATTCGTCAGACCGAACGGCATCACAAGGAACTCATAGTGGCCATAACGAGTCCTAAAAGCAGTCTTGAAAACATCATCATCTTTCACCCTCAACTGGTGATAACCGGAACGCAGATCTATCTTGGAGAATATAGAAGCTCCCTGCAACTGATCAAATAGATCCTCAATCCGCGGAAGTGGGTACTTGTTCTTCACTGTAACCCTGTTCAATTCCTGGTAATCAATGAAAAGTCTCATCGTGCCATCCTTCTTCTTTACAAACAAGACTGGCGCGCCCCATGGTGAAAAACTCGGGCGAATGAACTCCTTGTATAGAAGTTCCTGAATCTGCTTCTTAAGATCTGCCATCTCTGTCGGTGCTAGTCTGTACGTTGCTTTGGAGATCGGAGCCGTACCTGGCATAAGCTGAATAGAAAACTCCACCTCTCGCTCGGGTGGTATACCAGAGACGTCCTCAGGAAAAACGTCTAAGAAGTCTCTAACAATCGGAACATCTGCCGCTGACTGACTGGGTGCCTCGGGGACATATATAAAAGTTGCTAAGAATGCCCGACACCCTCTATGCATGAGCTTCCTAGCCCGGACATAAGGAATAATGCTCGGTAAGGGAAAGTACCTGTCCGGCTCAAATTAGAACTGCGTCATTCCAGGCGGTCGGACTATAACAGATCTCCGCTGGAAGTCAATCAAAACTCTGTTCCTTAGAAGCCAGTCCATTCCCAGAATGATGTCAAACTCTGGCATCGGCAACACGATCAGATCCGCATAAACGAGGTTGCCATGGAGCTCAAGATCTATGTCTCGGATCACATTGGTAGCTGCTATCTCCTCACCAGAAGGTAATACTACCGAATAGGCTACATATAGCCCAATGGTCTTGACCTTGAGGAAATTAGCAAAGGTCTCCGAAATAAAGGAATGAGTAGCCCCTGAATCTATCAAGGCCTTCGTAGCGGAACCAGATATAAAAATTCTCCCTGAAAGATCGGAACTCTAAGTTGAACCCAATAGTTTCAAGAACTAAACTTATACACATGCAAAGGCCAGAGTTCTTCTAACCTAATTCCCTAAAATAATACTGAGTAGAGCATGCAATCCTACTGCAGTTCTATGTTCAAAAATCTTAACCCAAAACATTAAACCCCAAATGTAAACTTAAAGCTTAAAGGTACATGTCATAAGCATTGTAACGCCCCGAAAATTTAAAGGTCCACGCGAACCACATGCATGCAATTATTAAATTCTTTTGTATTTTAATTAAATGTTTTAATTGCATGAATTAATTAGGTTGTGCATGTTGACATATTTAAACTTATATTTTCTACATTGTTGCATTAAAATGTATTTTTAAAAGGTTATTCGAGTTGCGATCGAGAAACGAAGACCGAGGGCTGAAAAAATAGAAATGTTTTTATTAAAAAATTGTTTTTAATTATTTAAAATAAGGGTGATGCTTTTTATTATTATTTTTTTTGAAAATAATGGGTTTTGAGGTGATTTTATACGCCGAGACGTAATTTTTATTGGTGTTGGTTTTTCAACTAAAATACGAACTTTTTAGCAACCTGGGCCATTTAATTCACAAACTTTTGAATCCAAAATTATTTTAAGATTCTAATTAAACTTTAATATTGGGCCTAAACTTTGTTTATTAGGCCTAAGCCTTAATTGGTGATTTAATTAGTGTTTAAATATATGTAAACCCTCCCCTAAAACCCTACACTACACGCCACTTTTCTGAATTGTTCTCCCAAACTCATAAAAGTACACGGCACACACACATAAATATTGAGGCAAATTTTCGGGAATAGCTTAATGAAAACTCAAGCCAAGGTTCTTGTTCGTTCTTCACAAATCGTCAACGGTTTTTCGTGCAAAAAATACGCAAAGACACGCCTATTCTTTCTTTCAAACCATCAGCACATCATATTATTTGTTTTACGCATGAAAAGTTGGCAAAACAAGTGACACTTTATGAAATTCTCGTTTTTGCATGTATTATGAAATTTTCAAGTAGGATTTTTATCCAAATTGTGATGTTTATGTGCATAAAGGGGCTGCCATGTCTAGAAAGTATTATGGTAAGGTTTTGCATGAATTTTAGACCCCAAAAACGCCACACAAACTCCACACACGAACCTGTACACAAAAACGTCATGCAATTTGCTGTCATGGGCTGTAAGGGGTTCGGGTCTTATGTTTCAAGGGTGGGGCTTGGTGCGGTTGGTTCCAGGGGTTGGCCAGGGTCACGATGGAGTCAAGGGTAGGGTCTTAATCATGTCAAGGTTCGAACTAATGGGACTGGGAGGAGTCCTACCCACTATGAACTCCTACCCGAGAGTGCATGTGAGGCGCGCAGGTTCAGTGCTTGCGTGGGGGCTATGGGGCATGGCCTAGGGTTCAAGGGCTGGGTCAGGGTGCGTCCTAAGGGTCCTAGGCGAGTGCTGGAGTGGCTGGTTAGAGAGCCAAGCCATGGGTTAGAGTCCTAGGCACCAAAACGTGAGGGTCATACCTATGCAGTTCTCGGCCAGCACATGGTGGGAATTGGGGGACTTGGGTTTTTATGTTTGGGGGTTTTCCATGGGTTCTTATGGTTCAGTAGGGTACCTAAGTGGGTTGGTAAGGGTCTGGTTCATTATGGTTCGGGGGTGGCTCGATAAAATCGAAAGATGGCTCGGGTTGAACCTTCAAGGGTCAATTAAGGGTTTTAACCACTAAATTAAATTGGAAAACGGCTCACGAGGGTCGAGTCACGGTCCATAAGGGTTAAAATAATATAAAAAGACTAAATTTAGAATTTAGGAATTTTATATTAAAGTTTGGGATTTTTCGGAATTAAAACTTCTTCAAAACGTCAGTTTGCAAAATAATTAAAAAGCTTAGTTTTTAATCTAAAGAAAATTATGGGAATTTTAATTTAGGCTAAATTAATTATTTGGGACATGTTAGAGTCAAGAAAAATTTAGAAAAAGGAAAAAACGTAAAATGTCACGTCCAGGGGTAAAACGGTCTTTTCACACCGGAAAATTAGTAAATGTCATGGCAGTGTCCTAAATGCTATTTTTTATGTTAATATGATTATTTTTATGATTATGGATGTTTATGAATTTTTATATGTTAATATGTCAATTTTAAATGTTGATGAATTTTTAAGATGTTAACACGTTTATTATAAATGTTCATGGATTTTTATGGTTTAATCTTTGATATTTAAAAGATATGTTGCATGTTTGGTTTCAAAAATAAAACGATATGTATATACATGATTTTTATTAAAGTGATGATAACATGTTGAAGGATGTGAAGGGATTGTGACTACTACATGTTGGAAATATCGTGAGGGTTATGGTCCCAGTGGGAGCCCGACAATCGTGTTTCCTTGGATACGGATACGAATACGAATACGTGATACGAATATGAATATGTTAATACGTAGGCCAAGGCCCGGTTGACCGGTGAGAGTGTTGCTAGTGTCCCCGCCGCCCAGTACTGTGGTTTTCTTTAGATGGATCCATCGCCCAATACGATTAAGAATACGAGTCACAATCACGATCTGAATTCAACAAACACGAACAGGAACACGAACATGAATATGAATACGAATATGGACATGAATATGAATATGTTTAAGTAATATGATTATGTCTTTTGAAAATATTTTTATGCATCATGAAAATGTTTACGAAAATATTTAAGTTTAAGTTTATGCATCCTCATGAAAATGATATTTTAAGTACAAGTATTTTTCACCGTTATATGTTAACTGTATTACGTATTACTTGTTATCAAAGATAGGACGTGTTGAGTCTTTAGACTCACTAGGTGTGTTGATGCAGGTGGTATAAATAGCAATGATATTGGAGGTCTTGACGAGTGATTTGCTGGACTGAAGGTGCACATAACCCGAGGACCGACGCTAGTTTTCCGCACTAGTTATTATTTATGATTTTAAGTAATGTTAAAGATATTTTTACGTCTTTTATTTATGTTATGAGATATTTTTGAGAGGTTATAGTATGGGCTATAGTTTTGAAATAATGTTTTTAGGTTTGTAAAATGTTTGACGATTTTATGCTTTAAAATATTTTCATTTGGATTTTTAAATGACAGTTGGATGTTTATTTTTAAAATGATGTCAAAAATATTTTATGGTTCGGCCGATGCTAAGTGAGGTTTTAAAAAAAAAACTAGTACGTTTTAAGAAAACGAAAGCAAACGTTTCAAGCATGGTCTCCGGGTTCGTCTACGTGGCATGGAGAACAAAAACTCTGCCTTGGGTAGGCAGATTCCTCTGAGGGCACTGCAAAAGTAAGTGGTCTGGACTACCACACTTATAACACTTCCCTGAACCAAACATACATGCTCCAGGATGGCGGCGTGAGCACTTGGGACAGACTAGGTGCTCAAAGGTCCTTGGGACTGTACGTCCCTGATGCTGCTGCCTCTGTCCTCTGTTCTTGGGTGGGCCATGGAAAGACCTCTTGTTCTGATGCTGCTGCTGAGGAGGAGGAGGGCGGTGTGGTATTGGGACTTGTCACTTACCCTGGCGGTCCCTCTCAATGTCGATCTGATCTTGCTCTGCAACAAGAGCTCTGGAAACCGCGACTTCAAAAGTAGTAGGGCCTGCCACTCTAACATCGCGGCGCAAGATCGGCCGCAGACCATCCATAAAGTGTCTCAGTTTGGCTCCAGCATCACTGGCGATCAGGGGTACAAAGTGGCAACCCCTCTCAAACTTACGGACGAACTCCGTAACAGTCAGATCACCCTGCCTCAGGGTCATGAACTCCCTGGTCAACCTGGAACGCACCTCATCAGTAAAATATTTGGAGTAGAATACCTCCGTGAAGCGCGTCCAACTCAGTGTAGCCAAGTTCAAAGCTACTGATGCTCTTTCCCACCATAAGCGGGCATCTCCTCCGAATAGATAGGTGGCACATCGAACTCTGTCTGCATCTCCAAGCTCCATGAACTCGAAGATAACCTCGAGGGACTTGATCCAGCCCTCGGAAATCATGGGGTCCGTCGTCCCTGAAAACTCCTTAGAACGCATCTTCATGAATCTCTCATAAGTAGCCTCGGGCACTGTCGGCCTGGATGCCACAGCATGGTTCCCCGCAAACTATGCGAAGAACTGAGTCATCCCAGCTAGCATCTGAGCATTCATGTCAGGTGGAGGTGGAGGTTGTAAGTCCCTCTCTTGCCTCTGGTTCATGCCGTCCTCCTGGTGAGGCTCATCCTCTCTAGTGCGCTCGAGAATGCGTCTAGGGGGCATACTGTTCCATACATAACCCATACGTAACCAACATGCATAATTCCATAATTTATTTAAATTTAAATACTGAACAATAAAAATCTGGACGTAAAACATTTCATGAAAACATGCTGTTAAAATATTTCATATTGCAAACGAAATTCGTAAATGTAAAACTTACAGACCGAAGACGTGACTCCATGAGCTTCTCGTGGTCAGTAGTAGTACAACTCTTTACAGAACCATTGCTCTGATACCAGCTATAATGGCCCGAAAATTCGTGTTTGAAAATTTGCGAAAAAATTTAAAATTTTCTTTTTAAAATAATTAAAATGCCTCATTCACCAAAATAAACTCATAAATCAAGTTTAATGTTCAAAATAGCAGCGGAAGAAATTATTGTTCGCAAAATAACAAGTTTAAAGTAATCCAACAACTGATAAATATGTTTGAGCATAAAAATGGTAAATGCCGTAAATGAGGTCCTCGGGTTCCACTACTGCCGACCCAAGCTGGCTCACTGGTCCCCGCCCTCGGTCCCGACCTCATCCGTACCTACAACAATCAAGTCTAGTGAGTCTAAAGACTCAGCATGCATATATCGTAAATAACGAGTAAATAATATAGTAAAATTGCATGGAATAAAATATCATGTCATGAGGCATAATGTGAAAATAACTTATCATGAGCAATTATAATACGTGCATAACTTATTGAAAATCATAAGTGAAATGTTTGCTCAATCGAGCCATGTCATAAAATAACATGTCATAAATTTTCTGTTGAGATTATGTTCTACGCAAGTGGCCCCTGCACTGAACTGAACTAAACTACCGGTAACTGGCGACCGGGTGAAGTAATGAACGTCTGATCAGACTAATGCCACAGCATATTGGGTGGAACTGAACTGAACTGACCGGTAACTGACGACCGGATGATACAATGATCCCATGATAGTGAAATGGCCACAAGCAATATCGCATAAATCTCAAAAATGAATATTTTATATTTTTATGCACGTAATATAATTAAATGACATAATTAAATATCCTGTATTATTTTACCACATGGATTGGATCGTTCCCAGGCTCGCTGCGACCTAAATTTACCATGAGAAATGTGCAAATGATTTAACTTGACCAAACTATGTAATTAAATCTCAAAAATGGCACCATTACGCCTAACGACTTCGTATTTAATCATGACTCCGTACCAACCCGATACAACACCGAACCATCATATAGTCATGATTAAAATACGCCTAAAATAATGAAATAATGCTCCTAAAATGGTAAGGGCCGAAATTTTGGTGAATGGAGGCCAAAACATGAAACGCTCTTTCGAGAGTCAATTTGGCACATCGCACCATAATTCCTCGTACGACCTCTAAAATGATCCGAATCACAAACAGCCAAAAACATCACCTTGCCAACTCAATGAGGCACTGTCTAGTCCAAGGCCATAGGCTAGAAGCCAACCAAGAACTTGAACGAGCCTCTGAACCAATGCACCACTTGCTGTCCACAAAAATACAGCAGCCGTGCCTTCGCTTCCTTGTGTCGTTTTCGAGACAACCGGCCATTGGGGCTTGAACCACCAACCAGAGGCTCTTAACAACATCCTAGGGTATGGTTTAAACCATGGCTAAGGGCCCTAGGACAGCCACAATTCAAACCATTCCATAAATGCGCCGCACGTCCCACCCGAGACCAAATCTGCGCTCATGGGGAGTATTGCTTCGTTTGCTGTCATGGACCTTTCCAGTGGCCATTTGATTGACCATGGCATGATCTAGACATCATAAGGTATGGTATGAACCATGGCTAAGGGCTAAAAATCCAACCAAGGTCCACCCCAATACCATATACTTGAAACTCACACATGCAGAAATGAAAGGGGGTCGAAGGGATTGTCTTGTTTTGTTTGAAAACCGATGCAACCATGGACCAAGCCTTGAAAGGCCAACTTTTTTACGTCTTATACATGCCAAGGAGGTGTCCCAACCATGGCTATAGCCCCTAGGGCAGCCAAGACCAGATACGTCCTCCTTTGACAGCAAGAATCAAAAATCAAAACTCAAAGTGACACTAAGGATGAGTTGCTGTAAATTCTTAATTTCAGCATGCATAGGGCTTGAACCAATGGACAAATGTGTTCCTAACATGTCCTAGTACATGCCTAGGAGCAGCATTGGAAGCCTTGAAACGAACCATACCCTGAAACCACCAAAAACGTAGGAACCGTGAAGCACAAGAGGAACCGAAAAATTCTGTACATAAGTTTTTGAAAGGTGCTTGATAAAATTTCGGTTTTTGGCTAACAAACCATGATCATGTAATGTTTAAAAATCATAATACGACTTGATTGAAGAGTCAATAAAAATATAAACATGCCTTGGTTTCGTTTTGAAAAGAAAACGAATGAAACGACGATGCGGCGCGGAGGAGGCGGAGTGATCTTCTTGATCTTCATTCTACTCAATTATTTTCTCTCTTACTCAAGCTATGATGCTCACGAAAATGCTCTGAAATGCTCTCAAATTTTCGATGCAAGGGGAGAGGAAATGATGGTTAGGAGAGTGAGGGGGAATGGGTTGCAATATAAAAGGGATGGCAAGACCAAGTCTTGCTCTCTTTTGAAATTTGAAATGGTTTGATACCAAAATGATTGTTGGAGGGTTAGATGGGGTGTGACCGATTCTTCATGCTAAACAAGGTTAGGATAATGATCTAATATTAATTAATGGGGTTTAATAGATGAAAAGATTATCATGCCAAGAAATAATAAAGAAGTAGTCAAAGGTGGTGAGTTGTAAAAGAATTGTTATCTCACTAAGGGGTGGCCGAAATTTGAAATAAAAATGAAAGGAAATATTGTTTAGTTAGTGTATTTTAAATCTTTAGAGCTTTACCTATCCTTTAAATAATTTAGTGAATTAACACCTTAATTATGGAACCTAAATTAATTTATTTCCTACTTAGCTCAAGTTACTTAAATAATTCCTTAAACCTCCTTTTAACTTAAATTAACTTATTAGCTAGCTAAAATAAATTCTGGGAATGATTTCTAAATCTTAAATTTTATCTCAAAACTCCAACTCCAGTCCGGCCTCACTGAATTAACTGAAAAGATAAAAATTTAAACTACTGCATAAAATAATTAACTTTAAAGGAAAGAATAGATACTCATGCAAAAATAATAAAAATCATTTTAATTTAAGATACTAGAATTATGCATGGCTTATACGTAGTCTAATTTATGGGTTCTACATATCCTTTAGCCAATAAATCCTCAAGTTGTTCCTTTAGTTCCTTCAATTCGATTGGCGCCATCCTATAAGTAGCTCTAGAAATAGGTTGTGTACCTGAAATCAACTCAATGTTGAACTCAATCTCTCGGACTGGAGGAAATCCTGGAATTTCATCTGGAAATACATCTAAAAATTCACTAACAATTGGAATATCTGCCAATTTAGGTACTGATCTTGAAATATCAATTGCATAAATCAAGAAACATTCTGCTCCTTTCTGCAACAAACGAGTCATCGACAAAACAGATATCAAAAGAATCTTAGCTCGAGAACCCTTACCATAGAACGTTCAGTGATCTGTCATATCAGGCCTAAACTTAACAATCTTCTGAAAACAATCTACAGTAGCTTTGTATCTTGTCAACATGTCAATACCAACTATGCAGTCAAAATCAGGCATCTCCAACACAATGCAATCAAGCCCAATGACATTATCCTCATAACGAAATTCACAACCACTTATCATTTCAGCTGACCTCATCACTTTGCCCAGTGGAGTAGAAATAGATAATGTAGATGATAATGGCATAGAATGAAACGAATGCAATGTGACAAAGTGCTCAGCTATGAAAGTATGTGATGCACCAGTATCCATCAAAACATAAGCAGGATAACCTGAGAGAAAACAATTACCTGAAATGACATTATCTGGAGCATTATGTGCCTCATCTTCAGTGAGTGCAAAAACTCTGGCCTTCTGTCTAGGTGGCTGTCCTGCCCTGTGGCTATCACTCTGTTTATTCTGATCTGACTGGTTTGACTGCTGATAGGAATGAACTGCAGGGGTCTGACGATTTTGGTGAGGTGTCTGTCTCGATGATCTCCCACTCTGAGATATATCATTGCCACAGTTAGGACACATTCGAGCATAGTGTCCCACCTGGTTACACAAAAGGCAAGCTCCCGAAACTCCTCTACACTGATCGGTATAATGTCTACCACCGCACATACAACAAGTCGGGCCTGAATAACCAATGCTCTGAACTGAACCAGACTGTCTTGATCCACTAGAACTCGAAAAATTACTGCCATGCCTCTTAAATCGCTTGCCTCTAGCCTTGAACTGCTCTCTTATGTTGCCACTGTTAGCGCCAATATTACCCTGTCTGAACTGCTGTCGGAACTGTGGCTGTTGGGGTCGTTGCGAATACTGAGTACCTCTCTGTCTAATGATCCCGGTTTCAGCTCCCTTGGCTCGATCAAGAGCCTCAGCAAAATTGTTAGGCCTTCCGATATTAACCAAGGTAAAGATATCAGGGTTAAGACCATTTATGAAGTGATTAGCCATAGCTTCTTCATCGGATGCTACATGAGGAACAAATCTCAGTAAATTCGAGAACTTAGAAACATAGTCCTCAATATTCAAATTTCCCTGCTTTAAATTTGCAAACTCGGCTCCCCAATCTTTCCTGTAAGAGGCAGGAAAGAAACGCTGATAAAATTCAGATTTAAAAATATCCCATGTAACAATCGTACCTCGACCCTCTAAAGCTTTCTTTGTCATGATCCACCAACTCTTAGCAACATCTAATAACTGATGAACAACTAATTTGATTCTACGATCATCTGGATACTCAAGAGATTCAAATAATTGATCCATATTCTCCAACCAGTTCTCACACTCTAATGCATTCTCGGTACCCTTCAGCATCGGTGGGTGCAAAGACTGAAATCTGGCTAACAGTATCTCCGTCGGAGTCGGAGTTATATCCATCTGAGTATGAGTAGCACTACCTGATCTTGTGCCACTGGTATGTTCTGTCTAGGTCTACCACGACCTCTACCTCGAGTAGCCATGTCTGATATACAATAGATCAATACATATAAAATCACAATATCATAATCATCTCAATCTTGTATCAATCATCTCTGGCTCTCGAGACTCAACAATCTCAAAAATCTCAAATAAAGCTCAACAATATAGTATCTCAATTATGATCATGTATTTCACATTACGGCATAGTGAAAATGCTAGCAAAATTATCACATGACCAAGAAATTCGAACTGACTCGATCTACCATGTTCCCAAATATCTTACGCTCTGATACCACCTAATGTGGGGCCCCGGATCTGATATCATAATTTAAAGGTCTCAAAATTTTTTTTTATAAGTTTTAACATGCCAAAATAAAGTAGTGAACCAAAGTAATCCAAACATCGTCAAATAGCTCCTAAGACCCGAGAATCTCACTCTAACTCGTATCTCCTCACCTGGAGCTGGACTCTGGCATCCCAAGCCTCGCCTCACCTACCGTCAAGCACATGAAAACAAGAGGTAGCCGACGTGCCGGTGAGTATAAACCCAGTATGATACAATCAATAACATATGAAAATTTAATTTCACATAATTCATATAAACTCATAAAGATGCAATATAATGTAATGTATGATCAGAAGCTATGGGCTGTCAATAAATCTCAAGATCAAGTGAATCATCTGGTTATAGGATACCCAAGGAAAGAGAATCCCCAGCAACATCAACCGACTCATCCGCTTGGGGTGGATTGCTGTGTTCTACAATCCCAGGGCTATGGTGCGCCTATAGAAAGTGTTCAGGCCATAGCAGCGACCTCCGCATACACTATGCCAACTCAACTATAGCCCCATACGTCCAACAAATCAATAAATCAAGGCGACCTCCGCCATATCAAATTTGAATCGACAAGTGGCTCAATATGCAATGCAATGATGCATTTCAATCTCATCAAGTCAATATCATAATAAGCTCATCTCAAAAGTTCAGTCATCAACAAATCACAAGTAATTCATCAAGCCATCGAATTTTCAATTTAAAATAAAAATGATACTTTTACCTCGTATGTTACCGACCGTAACATACCTTTCAAATATTATCAACAAGAGATCAAAATATATGGTTGAGAAGTCTTGAACCTCTGAATTCTACTCTAACTCAAGAACTTTGATCATCTATCAAAACAGAGTAGTTTCTGTTCAAAATTGATAATTAATTCAATATTACTTCAAATCAAGATCCGCAAATTAGATATTCAAGAAAACTCAAATCCCAACAATTGTGTAAAGAATGAATCCGTATCATTTCTTAACCGTAATATGCCATAAAAACATTCCTTGAATCATTTTATCAAACATGTGGCGTGCGTGCTAAAGAGTTAGCTTCTTTACTTTGCCCTTGTCTTCAATTCCATTTCTTTTTAAAATATCAATACATACAATATACATAATCAATAATTTAAAGGAGCTAAAATAATTTGAATATTCATTTATCATATACATAGCTCATGAGATGCATTCCAATGAAGAATCTACTTACAACCAAATAAAGATACACTAGTCTTGGCACTTGGTGATGATTCTACAAGATCAAACCATAATAGAATCCATTAATATCATTTTCTTAAGCTTTCAATCCCCCGTAAGTCGAAAACTTACCAATACAAACTTACAACTCAAGGAACCCAAGAACAAGACAAAGTAATAACTTACCTTGATCTTTCTATTAGGGTAGATGAAGATACGAATTTGGATTGAAGGAATAAATAAAGAGATGATAGGAGGGAAAGAAGAAAAATGGAAGAACCCTAGCTTCTAAACCGATGAAGAGAAATGAGGATGAGAAGAAATGATACAAAAATCATTCCCCAATATGATATATACCATTTAAACATCAAAACACGTTTTTTTTACATGTGCTGGGCGCCATAGCGCGTGTTTTGGTGCAGCCGCGCACCCCTTGCTGCCCAATCACCAAAAATTTCAGCAACCAGCGCGCCAGGGCGCCGGATCCTGCGCGATGGCGCGTGGAATTCTGCCAAAAACGCATTTTTAACTTCCGAATTTGAAAAAGTGGTCAACATGAAAGTTCTAGCACTATGTCTTGGCTTGCATCTCCAATTGGCCTCATGTCATTTGGAGGTCTGAGTAAAGAGTTATGCTCAATCTCCCAACATGTGTCAGTGCAGGAACGACGATACACACGACACACTTCGGGCCACTTTTGTCTCGTCTTCCCTAATGATTTGACCAAAACTCAACAGATGAAAGTTATAGCCTTATGTCTTATCTTTCTAATGAAAGTAGCCTCACATCATTTGGATCAATAAACAAAATATTATGCTAAAAACCACAACTACTGCCATATTTTTCATACCGTTTCTGCACTTCCATTACCTATTTAGCTCAAATTCAACCTTTGATTCTACCCATCCATTATCTATTCCATTCTATAACATTCATTACCATTCATACCATAACGTAAAGCCATAAACCATTACAACTACTACCACATTTTTTAAAAAATTCGGGCATTACAGGGAGGCTAAACCCGAGGACCGCCATAGTTTAAGTTTTATGAAATGTTCAAAATACTCTGATTATACGTTTTGGTTTATGATCTTTAAACAAGCATTTTCCTCTAGCAATTTCTGTTTGGGATGAACTATTGTTTTATGGACGAAAATTTAAAGTTTATCTTATATTTAAAAAAATTTTATTTTTCCGTAAATTTTAAAGTAGTTAAAAGTTCGGTACGTTACATGTATAGTAGAACTGCTTCGTCTTCTTTGAATTCTCTATGAATGATGCGCTTATCATTGGCTTTCTTTGTTCGTTCTTTGTAGGATAATACCAGATCATAGGCTTGCCCTTCATATTCTTCCAACTGATCCAATTGAATAAACCTGTTTTTACCTCCATAAACAAAATCAAATTTTAGTGCATTGGTTGCCCAATATACTCTATGTTCTAATTCAACATGTAAATGACATGTTTTACTAAAAAGCAAACTATCTAGTGACGTACCTCTAGGTGTTTTAAAAGCCACCCCATATGCCCAAAGAGCATGATTCAATCTCACAAACCAATATTTTCTACTTACACTCACAGTCTTTTCGAGGATTCTCTTGATTTCTCGATTAGACACCTCCACTTGTCCACTCGTTTGAGGGTGATATGAGGTAGAGACATTGAGGGTGACACCATACTTAAGATTTTTTCAGAAATTTTATTGCAGAAGTGTGTGCAACCATCACTAATGATCGCTCGTGGTGTACCAAACCTATTAAAAATATTTCTATTCAAAAATTTCAATACCACTTGAGAATCATTAATGGCATAAGATTCTACCTCTAACCACTTCGAAACATAGCCTCCACAACCAAAATATATTTTTTCGCGAAAGATATTGGAAATGGTCTCATGAAATCAATCCCCAAAACATCAAACATCTCACACTCAATGATATCATTCTAAGGAATTACATTGCGATTAGAGATGTTATATATCCGTTGGCATCTACCACATGCAATAACATGAACGAGCATCCTTAAATAGAGTATGCCAATCAAAGCCACATTTAAGTACCTTGGATGTTGTTCGAGTCAGTCCAAAATGACCACCTATCTCACGGTCACGACAATGATTCAGAATTTTTCACATTTCTTCCTCTGCCACACATCTTCTTATCATTAAATCTGCGAAAATCTTAAAATGAAACGGTTCCTCCAAAAAATAGGGTTTCACATTAGAAAAGAATTTCTTTCGCTAATGAAAAGATAGTTTGGTGGATGTGTGCGTGTGACAAGAAAATTTGCCAAACTGGCATACCAAGGATAACTCCGTATTACAAATAATTGTTCATCGGGGAACAAATCATCAATGTCATGATTCACACGGCCATTACTAACATGTCCAAGCCTCGAAAAGTGATCTGCCACCACATTTTCTACACATTTATTGTCTTTGATTTCGAGGTCAAACTATTGTAACAATAAGATCCACCTAATCAATCGTGGTTTGACCTCTTTATTAACAAGTAAATATTTGAGTGTGGAGTGGTTGTTGTAGACAATAACTTTTGATAAAACAATATATGAGTGAAACTTATAAAATACAAATACTATAGCAAGTAATTCTTTTTCAGTAATCGCATAATTAAATCTGAGTCTCATTCAAAGTCTTACTTGCATAGTATATAGTATGAAATACCTTTCACTCATATTGCACATTACCTCAATAGGAAGATCTCAATTAGGCAGCCAACACAGGTACAATCACCAAACGTTCCTTCAAAACATCAAATACCTGCACAAAATTGAAGTTAAATTCAAATGACATCTTTCATTAACAGAGAGGATAAATGTTTAGCAATTTCCTCTCTAATGTTTAGCAATTTTGGGAAAATCCTTAATGAATCACCAGTAAAATCCAACATACCTTAAGAAACTTCTAACTCTCTTTATCGATGATGGGTGTGGCAAGTTTCTATAACTTCCAATTTGACTTTGTTAACCTTTATCTCTTGTTCAGATATTTTATGTCCCAAGACGATTCCCTCTTGTACCATGAACTGACACTTTTCCCAATTCAACATCAAGTTGGTCTCCTCGCATCTTATCGACACCAAGTTCAAATTCTATGAAAATTCATCAAACAAGGAACCGAAGATAGAGAAATCATCCATGAATATTTCAAGAAAATTTTTAATCATATCACGAAATGGGCTAGGCAGGGCCAAACCTGCAAATTTTTTAAAAAAATATAGGAAAGCTATAACAATAATTGATCTTTGAAACAAGAATATTATTAGTATCACACGTTGACAAATAATAAATATCACAATCAAACAAATCATATTAAATTTTGATGTCAACGATTATATTTTAGATAAAAAAATCACTTATCCAAATGATATGAATAACATAAATAAAAATTTAATTGTTAATAAATAATAATATAATAATGGAAGACATTAAAAAAACATCAAATACTAATTTTAAATTCTAAAAAGTATAAATTAAAATAAGTATTTTTATGCAACAATTCGAAAAAATTAATGAACAATTTTAAATTTTACTTTTTCATAAAACCTGCGAGCTAGCCTGACCTGACCCACGACCACTTTAGGCCCGCCTCAAAACAAGACACTAAAACCGTAACCAACCCGTCAATTTTTCTTGTGGGGCAAACTGGTCTCTAATCGGGGGCAACATTTTTATTTCTCTCTTTTTAAATCATATATAGTTAACCGGAGACTAAATCAATAAAAATTATTTAAAATGAAAGACTGATTCGGAACACTTGAAAAACCAAGGGACTAAATCATGAAATTGCGATAACATGAAGGACTAAATGATGAATTATGAATGGTCACATGCTTATTTCCATTACATATATAATGAATGCTAAATCAAGAAAAATTACGTAAAACGAAGGACTAACTCGGCGCACTTGAAAAATGGGGTAATCGTGAAAAATAATATAAAACATTATACCAAGATAAATTGATATGGTTTTTCCGATATTAAATTTTTCATAACGAGTATTTAAATAATTTTCAATTATTATTATTACCTCCATTGTTTAAACATGGGCTGATATTAACAAGGCCTAAAGCCCAACACATACCTTTAAGTATTGTTGGCCCAATATTTTTGCAATACAATGAAATGCTATAGCCCAGCTGTGTAGGGTTTTTCTTCAAGCCAAACTGAAGCGTCACTCCTTCTAGAGCGCAGTATTCACCAAGGTTCTAAAAGCATGAAGCGTCCCGAGACGTGGATGTCGAGCTTCAAGCTTTTTAAGCTTAAGCGAGATTAGTACAGGCTTAAGCGTAAAAAACGTTTTTTATTTTTAATGTAATTGTAATTATCTCAAACCAATAAATAGATAAAATAATACATAAATATGATAAATTAAGTTTGATACAATAATTCTCATATTTATAAAGGCATAAAAATCTCAAAATTGCAATCTTTATTTGTTTTTGTAATTAAATCACATTAAAAATGCTAAATATTTGTTAAATCATTATCAGACATGTTTAATCATAATTAAAATTAAAAAATAAACATCTAAATTATAAACCTAATTTATTATTTTAAAATAAGAAGACATACCTTCAAAATAAATAGATGAGATTAATTGTGCTTAAGCACACTTAATTAAACGTTTTAATTACGTTTAATTCGGTCAAAGTACAGTCTAACCGATTTTTTTTCGTTATTATCCGAAGTGAGACGATTTTGTCGAGCTTCAAACTTAAGTGTGTTTAAACGGAGCTTAAGCACACTGGTACTCACTACTCAGGTACGAGCCGTTGCTCCTTTGATTTTTCTTGATCGACTTCTATTGCATTTGATGCGAACTATGTGTAGATTTTGTTTCCTAATTTTCTGGGGTCCAAATTTAGCCACACATATATGGGGTCCACTAATTTTTTTAAAATCATATATGTGTGTGAATCTTGTCCATCCAAACCATGTGGGGGCAGTACCCCCACATGTAACATCGACCTAACCGATATGGTGGCAATTGAGTGATTGCCAATGTAATTATCTTTTTAATATTTTTTGATTTTTGGTTTTCCGAAGGGTGACGCGGGGGATGACGCACAGGAAGTTTGAGCACCCAAGGCATGGATCCCTTGGTTTCCTCCCGAGGAAGCGGGCTGCTCGTCACAGGGGAAAAGGTAACTAATAACTATGCTGTTGGATTTATTTATGACGTAATGTTATCGCGAATGGTTGCTTCGAGTCTTGAAAGAATGTAGGTCGATGGAAATGAGGTAAAAAGAAGAGATGTAATTTTGGAAGCGTCCTCTCAAATTTGGGGTTTTTTATATATAATTTTAAAAAAAAATTCAAAAATAATTTAAAAATATTTTTTTTTAGAAATACTTCAATCCGTGCTTCGTACCATCACCTACATGGAGACGTACGTTCCAGCGTGTAACCAGTGTCCGTGCTTCGTAAGCACGGACACTGATTATTTTAATATTTTTTTCTTTCAAATTTTTCGATTATTATTATCCGTCCATTTCGTCAACTTTCACGTGAATTTTCACTTCTGATTGTTCACATGAAAGCTGTAGTTTTGAATCGTGATAAGATTGAACTTCAGAATTTGCACGTTAAATTAAATAATTCAAATGTGAACAGTATTCAACTGGTGGTATATATAATTGATGATCATTTCGGCGAATGAGATATCAATTTCATTTTATTTTTTCTTTCAAATTGCATTTGCAAAATGTCTAATATCGATGTACTCTTATATTTTGGTGGTCATGTAGTTATCGATAATGGATCGGTTGAATATAGCATTCCATTTGTTAGACCGATACGAATATTACGATCTATTAATTTGTTGGAGTTGGTTGAAATTGTGCATAAAATGTTAGGAATCGATCCAACCAAATTTTCTATGAAGTTGTCAACAAAATATGCCTTCATGGAGAGATCAGCTTGGCGTGAAATTCAAGTCAATCTCGTTGATGATGATGCTTTATAGTTTATAATGCAATGTGAAAATATGCAAGTATTGCATTTATACGTGGAAGCAAATTCAATTGAGCATCATGCTGGATTTGATGATCATGACTCCTACATTCCACATGCATCCGACACAGGTTTCAATAACCAACCCGGTACTTCTACGTATGGTGGTTTCCAGGATCAAGAATCTTATATTCCACAGGTTACTGAAGGACTCGGTAATATAAATTTCGATGATATTAGTGGGTATTGGGATCAATATATCAATGTCTCATAGGGTCAAAAGCATGCTCCATATTGGCCGAATCCAACATTAGATATCGGTGCTCGTTGTCCTGATATGGCCACTAATGATGATATTTGGAGGACTGATTCTGAACCCGATATGTCATATAGCGAGTCTGAAGAACAAGAAGTGAATGATGATGATGATGAAGTGAATACTTTTACAAATCTCGATGAGGGGACATCATCTCAACAACAACCTCGTGCCACATTACAGAGGCAGACAGTACCATTTCTTTCAATCAATTCTGAAATGCCATCATTTTTCAACAAATTTTTTGGAGAAGAGACTTCTGATTCTGTCTATGTACCTTCTGGAGTGCAAACAAGCTATTACAATCCGGATAAAGGTGAATTATGCGTTAATATGTTATTTAAAGATAAGAATGATCTTATTGCATCTGTGAAAGATTATTCAGTCAGAGTTGTCAGACGTGAGTACCGTGTCATGGATAGCACACGCATTTTGTGGAAGTTACGTTGCAAAAATAATTCTGCTACGGTCGTTTGTCGATGGGGACTTCGCGCTTCATGGAAGGCCAAGACTGGTTATTGGAAAATAACAAAGTATGACGGGCCTCACACATGTATATCTACCTCTGTTGGTATAGACCATAAGAACTTGAACAGTGATATGGTGGAACACACGCTATTAGGAGTTGTTCGATATGATCCTTCGTACGAGATTACGTATATCATCGAGAATGTGAAAGATAAATATGGATATCAAATCTCGTACACGAAGGCATGACGAAGTTTGAAACGTGCTATGAAAATTTGTTGCGTGTTTTCTTGATTGCTCGCAAGCGTATGATATCAAGTTATAGTAAAATGTAAGTAGAGTACGAGTGTCGATCCCACGAGGAGTGTAAACTAAAATTATATCAATGCTTGTAATTAAAATAGTCTCAACTTTATTTAGAAAAATTAAAAGAGATTTGGTTTACTTAAACGAATTAATTGAAAAAAAATAAATAATCAAATCACCGAGTTGAGAAATAACAATGAGAGAAAATATCTTGCGAAATGATTTCACCAAGTTTCCACGATGATTATTCCCAGTTTAATTTATATTCATGAATTCCAATTATTTAATGACTAAGAACACTTAATTATTTTATTCTTCCTTTCCCAAGTGACGAATAAAATGTATCAATCAAACTTCGATTCAATTATTCCAAATAAAATCTAAGTTTAATTGATAAATGCAAACAATATTCTTACCTAAGCCTCGCTAAAGTTATACGCCTTTCGAATGATATAAACATTCAACGATGTGTTTCTAATGATCTATAATTCTACTCCCTCTCCCGAGTTGTAGAATTAATCAAACACACACACAATTTATGGCCAGTAAATTGCAGTAAAATAAACACAGAGAACACAATTGTAATGCCCGAGAATTTGGTTATTATAATTTGAAATGATTTGTTGATAATTGATGTGATTTTAGATGGAACGGATCGGACCGGGAAAGCCTGAAAGGAGATTGGAATTATGTGTGAGGATGAGCCCTCGCGCATATGCGCGACCCAGCCGTGCGCATATGCGCGAGATAGACAGAGAACCTCGCGCATATGCGAGACAGGACCCGCGCATATGCGCGAATATGGCAGAGAACCTCGTGCATATGCGTCGAGCGAGGGCGCGCATATGCGCGAGCTGCCGTGAGGTTATGCGCCGTGACAGAATGTCTCGCGCATATGCGCCGAGGAGGGTCGCGCATATGCGCGAGACGTGCAGCACAAATACTTAGCCACATGGCTTGGACATGCACGAGATATATATATAATCTTTTCATTCCTTCATAACTCAGCAAAGGAAACGAGAAAAGGCCGAGGAAAGCTTCAGAGAAATTGCCAGAAATCCTTACGCCTTTTACTTTAGGAATTTGAAGTATGTGCAAGATCCGCCCGTCAGAATTTCAATCCGACTTCAGTACTGTGTTCCTATCGGCAAGAGCTTCAACTAGATGTAAGTTTTACTACGTTTTGTTATGATTCGAAAATATGATATTGAAGGAATCAGATATGATTCATATATGGTGTTCTTGACATAGTAAACATCGTATAATCGAAACCGGATTGAGAAACAGATATCATATGAAATTGTTATGATTTTCAGAATGGATTTGATTGAGAATTGATATCAGATTTGTATTGTTATCGATTATGAATTGTTGGAATTGATATCTGTTGATTTGTATTGCTGGATATCTTGAGATTATGCCGTTATGCCGTTGAAACAGAATTAGATTGAGTTCTGATTATATCCAGTATTGATTTGAATGGTGTATTGATAGTGTACTCCTCGATATTGTCATTACCAGATTGAGTATCGACAGACTTTGAATTCGAGACTTCGACTTCGTCAGATCAACAGAAGAAAGGTATAAATCAATATTAATCGGGAGATCGACTCGAGTCAGATTGGACTTGAGTTTCCCAAAAACCACATACTTTATTTATTGCATTGATATTTGCAATTTATGAGATTGATATGCTTAGTCTATTGAGTTATAGCAAAACGTGTATTGAGTCATGGGCGGAGATGCCAAGTTATTGGCGGATATGCCAAGACACTGGATATTTGGTTTATATCGATGTTGTGTAGGAGCGGATCAGCTTCTATTGCGGAGATTCGGTATATTGTGCCAATGTCAAGGAATTGGGATCCCTAGATTAGAGATGAGTCGAGTCTGAGATGACGAGTCCAGAGTTTATTTACAGCTTTATATCGATTCATGTTTTTCAGATTTGATACATGCTATTGATATCTGTTTCATACTTTTAGATTGTTATATGATTGCATGTATACATTATTTATACTGGGATTATATTCTCACCGGAGTTATCCGGCTGTTGTTGTGTTTGTATGTGTGCATGACAACAGGTGGGACAGGATCAGGGTCACGAAGAGGATAAGAGATTCAAGATTAGCGTGGAGATCCGGGCTTAGAAGTAGATCTGTTTCATTACCTGACATGTAGTGAATGAACAGTAGTTTGATATGATTTACTTTTGTACTTAGATCTGTATATTGATCTTGTAAATGAAATAAGATTTATTTCAAATGTTGCGCACTCTTGTATTTTAAAAAAAAAATTTAGACCATGTTTATCTTAATTGATTCAATTATTCCCAAAGATGATTAAGAAATGAATTAGCGTCCGGGTCCCCACAACAATTAAACAAGGGCGGAATTCAATCAAATAAACCACTTCGTCAATTCATCGTATCAACAAAGTTACGTCATTCTCTAGACTAGAAAATTAGTTCATGACGAATTTTAAATAAAAGCAAAACATGTTTGAATATTTAGACATCAACACAATAGAAAATAAAGATGAAAGAATCAGATAACAAATCGGAAGTGGCGTCTCTGTCCCCAGATTCATCGTTCTTCGTCTTTGATCTTGTTCCCTCGTGTCTTTCCTCTCGAAAAACGGCTGCGTCGTATGTTTCTTCTCCTAGCGCGGCTGAATTTCTCGTATAATTCTTTCCCAAGGCGGCCAATCTCCGTTTTTGACCTAACTCGCGGCTTTTATACTTTTCTGGATGCACGGCGCGCGCGGTTGTGTTTGAAGTGGCGCGGCCGCGCGCGTCTCTCGGGTCTCCATGTTGCTTCTGTGCGCGCGCGGCCACGCGCAAGCTTCTGTCTATCTTCTGGAATTTCAGCGCGCGCGGGTTCGCGTGAAGTGGCGCGGCGGCGCGCAACTCTCTGGTCGATGTCTTGCATGCGCGCGGCTGCACGTGAAGTGGTGCGGCCGCGCACGCACCTCTGTCCGATGGTGTGCACTTCTTGGTGTGTTATCTTGCATCTTTTCACTGTTTTCCTCAACTCCTGTAGTGACAACAAAAACCGCATAATTCCGTTCGAAACTAACATAATTCAAAATGGATTCTTATATAAATTAAGTGCAAATCTTGCACTTATCAAAACCCCAGACTTGAACTTTTTCTAGTCCCGAGCAAAATAAAATAAAAGCAAATAATCAAGGAAAAATTAACGCTAACGACTATAGTCATGGATATGAAAAAGGTGATACTGACCTCCGACTTATCTCATTTCATGTAATTCACGATTTCCCAAGGAGTCACGTGTGTGTGTGATATGTCAATGTTCATTTACCCCATCAAATGCTCAAATAAAAATACAACACCCACTAGCCTTATAAACTCAAGAGATCTTCAGTTCAGTTCGACTCACATTTCATTAAAACACAAATTCACATTCACATATCACCTAGGACTTTATCAGTGATTAATTGGTTCAATAAATATTCAATACAAGTATACCAAAAATGAAATCACATAATGAGATGCTTGCATGCAAATGATTAAAATCTATACTCGTTAACCATGTTTATCAGGTATCCATAAGCTTGACTTGAACAACTTTTCTCCACTAGTATATTGGATAAATGTGACAAGGTTAATAGGTTTTATAGGCTTGTAATGTTAGGCTACGGCTCATGGCTACAATAAAGGTATGGAGATCAAAATTTGAGAGAAATATTTGAGCTTCATCAATTTCACTCCTTTACATTCTCTTTTCATTCACCAGCCACTTATTGTTTTCTTCTCATTCATATCCTTCATCTCCCATATATTTTCTTTTTCACCACTTTTGATTCACATTTTTTTTGTCTCTTTTCAACTCCTTTTAGCACATTTAACTTTTTCTTTTCTTTTCAAGGAGTATTTGAATCATTACAACACCCATGAACTTATTTCTCTCAAAATTAGATAGGACAATAAGTGTATAAGCTTCATTAGGTAGTCGTTGTGGGATGTAGAATAGATACAAGTGGGGGCTAATTGTATGTCATTGACATACACCACTTGATTTTTAGTAGGCTCAAAATGGGACATTAGGGATATTTCATGTTCATTTGGTAGGCTCGAAGGCTTAAAACGGCTCCAAAGATCGCCTAAATCATTCCTATGTCACATATTATCCGTATTTCGCATCGAAAAGTGCTCAAACAAGTTCTAGATTACCGTCAATCCATTAGTCATCTCATACAAACTAATCACATGCATTTGTTCAACAAACAATGATATATGAGGTAGGTACAAAAAGAAATTTTAAGCATCTCAATCAACTCGAAGCTCAAAGGTATACAATTGACAGTAAACAAAGAACACAGGCCCAAAGATATTGCGAAAAATTGCCTAGATCATTTCTATGTTTGCAAAAGTGTCCATCAATGTCATGTAAGAATTACTACGAATCAGATCTCCATCGTCTATTTAGCATCACAGGCATGCAACTCGTCTCTAAGCATCAATAGTATCAATAAACATGACAGTGCAAAATAATTGTGACTCCCAAATTATCATGAACAGATATACACTTTAGGACCATAATTCCATTTTCATCATCGGCCACACCATAAATTATCCATGACTCGTCCTGACAATTCTAACAAACAGTAAATAAAAAAAACTCGACTAGATTCCTACTAAATACGAAACTGTGCAAAAAAATAAATGAACTAACAACTCAAACAATTAATACTCAAAGCAATTTGACCCCCCCAAACTTGCAGTATGCATTGTCCTCAATGTATAATTTAGAAGATAAACGTGACAACACATACCTCTAGCACGAGTGTCAGAACTCATCGCTCAAATTTTCGTCCGCAGCATCTTCATCACCCTCGTCCATGGGCTCCGGCGGTAGATCTGGTGGTGGGTACTGTGGCGGCCAGGCTGGTAATGGTGGAAAGGGAGCATCCTCGGGTCTCATGGGTGGAAAACACTGGGCAAGCACCGATGTGAAGTCCATCATATAAGACATGAAAGTATTAGTAGTGTGTCGGTGTTCGGCCAACTCTTGGCACTGAGCCCGCATATCATGTTCCATTCGGAACACCCTGTCTCGCAAACTGACTCGAGGGATTGATGGTGGTGGCAGTTCTTGGTGTTCTCTGGCCTTCTGGTTGTAATCTGCCCTAGCATTTTGTCGTTCTAACTCTCGTCCTCCGCGCAAGTGGTATGCAGCATATACCGTGATTGGGCCCTTGGCTTTCAAAACTTGTTCATCCGCGCCCCATTGCACACCGGCATGAAGACATAAAGCAGTGATAGTGTGTGGACATGGGAGGCTGACGGTCATGAGTCCCGCACCAGCTCGCATAATAGAACCATTGATTATCTTCCCTAGATCCACTGTCTTTCCGGTCATTATGGCGTAAATCAATGCCACTTTGTCTTTTGAAATTTCTATTTGATGGGATGAGGGCATGATTCATGATAGGATGAATGAGGCCCAACATCGTGGGTCATGGAGTAATTCAGATTTCTTTAGAATGACTGGGGAGCCTTGATTCAAATGCCACTCTGCACCCTCGATACACAATTCCCTGATAATAACATCATAATCTACAGTGCCAGTAATAAAATCAGTATACTCGTCGTTTTCAAAACCCGGCAGATTATAGATAGCATTAATGGTTGCCGAATCAAAAGAGACCAGTTTTCCTCGCACCAAAACTTTGTAGTCCTCATGTTTAATTCTCAAATTGGCATAAAATTAATGGACTACAGAAATAACTGCGTCTGGCGGCAGCTGGCTATATCCAACCACCCCCTTTGCTCAACTTCTTTAATTATCTCACGGTCTGGGTAGGTCAGATCTAGCCCTCGTTCTTTAATAACTGACCTAGACAGGGTGCTCTCGTAAACTCTGAAGGCTTCCTCGTTCCAAAATTTATTAGCATTGTAGGAACGAGAAGAGGAAGCCACATCCTTCGATCTTTTTCTAGGCAGCATAATTTCTCCACAATATCCACACTTAAAACAACAATTATAGCACAATACCGGCATCAACAATTGTATGATTGCTAGAAGTTAACTCAAAAAACGACAAACTAGAATAATCGGAACCTTGAGTGTAGAAAATTAACCGTAGATGACACTCGGCGGCAGTAGGTGACAGCTAGTTGACAGCGGCGGCGGAGGCTTGGTGAATTTGGGTGGTGTGATGGTGTGGAGATGATGTCTTGAAGTGGTGGAGTGTTTTGGGGATGGAGGTTTGTGGTTTGGGTGAATTTGGAGAGGATTTGTGAAGGGGAGTGTTGGGGGAGGCGGCTGTTTTTGTGGGAGAGGAGAATTTTGTGTGAAAATTGTGAGATAGGGTTTTTAAAGAAGGGTTTGTACGCGGCGTGCGTGGTTGCACGTGAAGTGGCGCGGCTGCGCGCACCATTCTGTCTTCTGGCAACAATTGATCGCGCGCAGTCGCAAGTAAAGTGGCGCGGCCGCGCGCGTACCTCTGGTCTCCTTCGATAATGAGCACACGCGGCCGCGCGCGTACTTCTGCTTCGATGGCTACTGACTCTGAGCGCGCTGCTGCGCGTGATGTCGCGCGGCCGCGCGCAAGCTTCTGTCTTCACACCTGCAAAAATAAAACAATTGAATCAATATTCGAATAATGAAAATTAAAATTAACAAATGTAAGATTAAAATGAAATAACATAAACAAAACGAATGCATTGTGGGTTGCCTCCCACACAGCGCTTGGTTTAACGTCATCAGCCCGACTGTCACTAGTTTATTCAAGGTGGGTCGTGAAAATTTTTGGATGCCTTGATTTCCACCCTTTAACATTCAACTTCCATGGTCAACTTTCCTCGTTTCACGTCAATGATGGCTCCAACATTAGCCAATAATGGTCGTCCTAGGATGACGTGAACGTTCTGACTGTTCTCCATGTCGAGTACCACGAACTCTGCTAGAACCTTCAATTTATCGATCTGAAGTTCAACATCATCCACAGTACCCAACGGTGTCCTGTTTGATTTATCTGTCATTTGTAAGCTCAGTCCTGTGGGCTTCATCCTGCTTAATCCCAGCTTCTAGAGAGAACTTGTCATTATATTCACGCTCGCTCCTGAATCATATATAGCTTTTTCCACCAATTTACCCCCTATTTCACATGGTACAACAAATTCCCCTGGATCTTGCAGCTTCTGGGGAAGATTTCTTCGTGTTCCTTCTGGAAATTCACCTTCCACCTGATCTGCAAACTCATTATTAGTGTGTAGGTTCTTGAGATCTTCAAGAGTTTTTTTCTTTTGAAATTCAGCTTGTAATTGAAAAAATCTATGGGGGTAGAGAAGTAAAGAAATATCGATGCATTGATTTAAATTATACCTCTCATATTTCTTACCTCGGACTCTTTTGGCTGGAGTTGGCTTTTCATCCTGGACAGGTGTGGGTTTAACCTCTTTCTCTTCTTTGCCTACCACACCAAACTCTTCATGCTGTATAAAAATGGCATTCACTTCTCTCAGATTTGGGTCTGCAGTTTTTTGGACTGCGCCTGACGGTTGAGACGTGAGTTGCTTTGTTATCTGCCCCACTTGCGATTCAAGGATTTTAAAGGTAGCACCAATACTTGCCATGTGGGTCTCTAGGTTTTCAAGCCTAGAATCAGTCCTAGCCATGCTCTTACCAGATTCAACAACAAATGTCCCAACCAAGTCTTCAAATGATGGCTTCCCTTCCCCATTTGATGTATTAAACCCCGGTGGAGGATTCAATACATTCTTATTATTTGCGTAAGAGAAACTTTCATGGTTTGTAGCACCTCTGACCGATTTCATAAAATAATAGCGGAATTTTTCTAAAATTTATTTGAAGGGAGGAAGCATTTAAAATTTTCTTGACATAAACACATTTTCAAAATATACAATCAAAAGTATATACATGATCAAATAAGTGTTGCCTCAAAATACAAAATATCATTTTTGATCATGTCAAAATGCTAGCAAAATAGCCTTCTTCCTTCCATCTTCTATGCATATGACCTCGGCTCCAATCAACGTCCTGGCCCGTCACTCTTATCTGCATCACATTAAATAACTGAAATGAGTATAAAACTCAGCAAGTAGAACTCTTACATAACAAT
This sequence comes from Primulina tabacum, assembly GCF_025594145.1. NCBI lineage: Eukaryota > Viridiplantae > Streptophyta > Magnoliopsida > Lamiales > Gesneriaceae > Primulina > Primulina tabacum. The sequence goes on from NC_134550.1 coordinate 21,281,139, forward strand.
CTATACATATCATACTCTGTAAAACATGGCTTTGAAATCATTAAATACCATCTGACTCTTGAAACATGAATAATATAGTAGAACATAGCAATAACGATGGTATTTCTCTTTTCTCTGATGGATTGATATTTCAATAGTATCTCTGTCTCTGTACCTATATCCCATCGATATAAATCGATTACTCTGTTGGGATATAAGCCTATGGTCGTTGATCAACTAATTGCATGCAATCTCTAACTATCTCTTTATCAATCCAATAAATCAATTTGAACTTTCTCTTTGGCATTAAATCAAACACTTTGAATACTCTATTCTTTTGTATTCCCTTTACATAATTGAGACATAAAAATGCCTCTAATATACAACAAAGTGTATCAATACATAACATGAATCAAATGGAAGGGAATAGTATAGTAAAACCATTGAAATACCATACATATACATCATGTGAGCACAAGAAATGAATTCCACTTACAACCAATAGAAACCTTGAATCTAATCTCTTGGTACAAAACCTACAACAATAAACCATGTATTGCACCATCAACAACCCAATAATCAAACAACCATACCATAAAACCCATAAAACCGACACAATAATGAATCCCATAATTTCTCCAACACCATAATCCAAGAATAACTAAACCACAAACTTACCTTAGCTCCTTGAACCCAAAAGAACCTTGTTCTTGTTAGAGTAGGTGCCCGTCGAGCCAAGTGTTGGCCGAGTGTTCACAATGAAACTCTATGTATAAACAATCTTTATTTTAATAATATTTGAAATTATTATTGGCACATCTTTATCTGAATACCCATGCTAGTTGCATAGATAAAGCCCTTGAATATACACATAGTAGAAAGAATATGAGATGCTCATATGATGAGTATCATGAAACTCATATTTGGAATACTGTATATTCTAAACAGTTCCTAGTCGATTCAGCCGCCGCTAAGAAGGATATAGGCCGCTCGAGTTCGAGACTAGTATCTGCGATGTGAGTACCATGTTTCATTGGTAGGGGACATTGTGATGTCCGAGCATGCAGATAGGTGATCCTGGTAGAGTGCACTGAACAGCCCTCCATAAAGGACTTTCCAAGTGGTTCTCACTTATCGAGTGGAAACGTCCTAGTTTATGGTTGTACACCATTAGTCCTTATGACCCGGGACAACATTGAGACTCTATGTGCTAGAATTACACTTTGACTTGTTTACCGACTCTCATAGGGTCATCAGGTGGCAAGGTTGGGTGTTCTGTCGAAACATATAGGATTCGATGCATTGTAGTCGGGGATTCACCGCTTACCTTCGGGTATGGATATCATATGTGTTCTCATGTGTATGTAGGTTGAAATCTCTGATAAGAGTATGGTGGTAATTATGAAAGGGGTTTCATAGATTACACCATCGATGCAATTACGACATGACACATAGTATCGATTCATTGACAACTCTCGATAAACCAACGATTGTCGAATCGGTCGGGATATATGAGTTGAAGGGACCGTACTGTACGCTAACCATAATTGAATGGTTCTTGCAGGCACTATCATTTGATACCTAGGGAATCATGTAAGCGATGCTGCTAGGCGTTTAACATGATTGGTTTGGTACTATAAGACTTGAGTTCTGACATTTTTGTTATCAAGGAGTTGATAAGTAAGAATGGAGCAATTGGGTTTTGCTCATATAAGGACATGTTTAGTCCGAATCACATGGAGATGTGAACACACGGCTAGTTGTATCAATGAACCATTGAGGGCCACACAAGTGCTAGCTTTCTAGATCCCGTTGAGAAGTTAAATAGTTCAATGTGTTGAACGGCTTATAAAGGAGTTTATAAGCATTAATAAAAATAGAAGTATAACTTCTATAAGGAGAATATAACTTTTAATTTGAGGAAGTGTTCCTAAATTAAAAGTTGGCCAAAGGAGTAATGTATTTGAAAATTGTGATTTTCATGAACATTATTATGGACTAAATTAAATTAATTCAAGTGTTGAATTAATTAAACACTAGTGGGCCTAGTAGAGTCCAAATAATTAAATTAATTCAAGTGTTAAATTAATTAAACATCATTGGACCTTGTAGAGCCCAATTAGAAATAATTATTAAACTAGTGGCCTTGAGTAAAATCAAGTAAACTTTAAATGATCTCAAATGTGTTTGAGACATTTAAATAAAAGTCCATGGGCCTTGTACTTGTTACAAGCCCAAATAGAATGTGCATGGGGAGGTGAAGAGTTGGGAGACAACTTTTTGTATAACCAAGGCATGGCATGCACATGCTTAACTCAACTTTTTACAACACCAAGAAAACTCATTCTCCTTCCTCCTTTGAGCATTTTGGCCGAAATTTCTCTTGTTTTTCTCCATTATTCTTGTTTTTCAATTGTTGAGGAAAAAATATACTTCTCAAAGAAAAATGCTCTAATTTTTCTAGTGCAAAATTAGAGTGGTTCTAACTAGTTGGTGGTGGGCTTAATATTTGAGCAAGGTGGGCTCAAAGTGAAGCTTGAAGATTGTCTTGCCATTGAAGAGCTTGGTTGCTTGACAACTAAGTTGGAGCCATCATCAATCCTTTGTGATTGATAGGTACATTTCTAAACACACTATGAATGTCATTTTTGTGTTTTGTATTTGCTACACACTAGTACAAGGTGGCCGAAATTTTTCCCCTTGAAAATCAATATTTTGAACTTCCGTTGCGCTTTCGGTCACCTAAAATCGATCCCTTTCAGTTCTCACTTCAATAATCCAACAATAAGCTTGAATCAAAGGATCAAAGATGGAAAAGTAGGAACCCTAGTCTCCCTTGCTGAAGAAATCGAGAAGTAGAGGAGAGAAATGAGAGAGAAGTGAACCAAATCTTGTATTTAATAGTTTAAATCTCGAAAACACGACTTTACTGTACATGCACCGCAGGTGCGCTAAGCCTTGGACCGCGGGTGCGCTGCGTGTACTGGACATCATCCGAAAATCTAAAAACGTCGACCGCGGGTGCACTAAGTTTTTACCGCGGGTGCGGTGTCGCCTCTGCCCAAACACCGCAGGTGAGGTGCCTTTTCCAGTGCGAGTGCACTGACCCTTCTGTCCAATTACCGCGGGTGCACTGCATAATGGAGTGCGGGTGCACTCTCCTCTGTAGCCAACAATATACTCTTTGCAACTAAAATCGAATCGCAACGTCACTTCTCCTCATAATTCGGCAACACTCTCAACATGAAAGTTGCACCACTATGTCTTGTCTAACTACTCCAATAGACGTCATACCAATTGGCTCAACATACAAATTATCATGATTTAAATCGTAACGACGCTACACTATGACTACACACCATCTATATTCCACAATACTAGAAATCATAAATCCAAATTCTTAACATCAAAACTATACTTAGACTTGACCAAATAGTCTATAAACATAAGAAATTTTAAACTGTGCCGTTCACCAAGCTTGGATATTACAATCTCCCCTCCTTAGAGGAATTTTGTCCCCGAAATTGACGTCACTGCGCAAACAACTCAGGATACTTTCCTTTCATCTCATCCTCTGGTTCCCACGTGGCTTCTTCAATCAATTGATTTCTCCAAAGGACTTTAATGCCGATCTCTTTGTTTCTCAATACTTTAACTTTGCGATCCATAATTTGGACTGGAATCTAGACTTGACCAAATAGTCCATAAACATAAGAAATCTTAAAGTGTACCTTTCACCAAGCTGGGATATTACATGGTTTCTCAAACTAGGATGGTAAGTGTTAGGGGGAGGGTTACCTCGATATCCTCCATAGCCTCCAAAGTTCTTGTTGTTGATATATTGCACTTCTTCAGGAATTTGTGATTCTTCAACAACAAACGATGGTCCCTCAGTGTTTGATGTACTCACTTTATTCATAGTTACTATCTGTGTAGTCAATGCTGATACTTGCGCAGTGAGTGATGTGATAGGATCCACAGCATAAACTCTAGCTGTCCTCGGTACTCCTGATTTCTCAGACGGCCATTGGTAGCTATTAATAGTCATCTGCTCAAGCAAGTCATAGGCTTGAGAAGGAGATTTGGCAAAGATTGTGTCACCTGCCGCTGCATCCACTGTTGTACATGTCTGACCATTCAACCCATTATAGAAAAGCTCGATTTGTACCCAGTCTTCAAAACCATGATTCGGGCACCTCCGCAACAACTCCTTGTACCTTTCCCACGCCCCATAGAGCTGCTCAAAGTTAGTTTGCCTGAAAGTACTGATCTCAATCTTCAATTGCGCAGACTTCGCAGGGGGAAAATATTTAGAAAGAAATTTTGTCGCCAGCTCCTGCCATGTTGTGATACTTCCCAAGGGAAGCGATTGGAGCCATCCTCTTGCCTGGTCCCTGAGAGAAAATGGAAACAAGCGCAATCGAATTATATCATCAGAAACACCATTTATTTTTACCGTGTCAGTGATTTCAAGGAATGTTCTGAGATGTAGATGAGGATCTGCAGTAGCGGTTCCAGAAAACTGGTTTTGTTGAACCATATTGATAAGAGCGGGTTTCAGCTCGAAATTATTGGCATTTATGGTCCCTCGAGCGATGCCAGAATAATGAGTGTTGATCATTGATCGGAAGTGATCTCTGATTGGTATAGCCTCTTGCGGATTATGTCTGTCATTCTCTCTGTGTTCAGCCATTGCTTGGATCTCTTCCCTTCTTGCTTTTCTTAATCTTCTCACAGTTCTTTTGATCTCCGGGTCAAAAATCAGCAAGTCTGAGTTTTGCGATCTTAGCATACACTGTCGAGCAGAAAAAATGAACAACCCAATAAATATAAAAATAAAAATAAAATAAAACTCTAAATTAAAATCTAGACTAATTGGTAACAATACTGATATAAATTTCAATTTTGACACTCCCCGGCAACGGCGCCAAATACTTTTTGCGTGTTTTCTTGATTGCTCGCAAGCGCACGATATCAAGTTATAGTAAAATGTAAGTAGAGTACGAGTGTCGATCCCACGAGGAGTGTAAACTAAAATTATATCAATGCTTGTAAGTAAAATAGTCTCAACTGTATTTAGAAAAATTAAAAGAGATTTGGTTTACTTAAACGAATTAATTGAAAACAAATAAATAATCAAATCACCGAGTTGAGAAATAACAATGAGAGAAAATATCTAGAGAAATGATTTCACCAAGTTTCCACAATTATTATTCCCAGTTTAATTTATTTTCATGAATTCAAATTATTTATTGACTAAGAACACTTAATTATTTTATTCTTCCTTTCCCAAGTGACGAATAAAATGTATCAATCAAACTTCGATTCAATTATTCCTAATAAAATCTAAGTTTTTGATAAATGCAAACAATGTTCTTACCTAAGCCTTACGAAAGTTATACGCCTTCCAAACGATATAAACATTCAACGATGTGTCTCTAATAATCTATAATTCTACTCCCTCTCCCGAGTTGTAGAATTAATCAAACACACACACAATTTATGGACAGTAAATTCCAGTAAAATAACACAGAGAACACAATTAAACAAGGGCAGAATTCAATCAAATAAACCACTGCGTCAATTCATCATATCAACAAAGTTACGTCATTCTCTAGACTAGAAAATTAGTTCATGATGAATTTTAAATAAAAGCAAAACATGTTTGAATATTTAGACATTGACACAATAGAAAATAAAGATGAAAGAATCTTATAACAAATCGGAAGTGGCGTCTTTGTCCCCAGATTCGTCGTTCTTTGTCTTTGATCTTGTTCCCTCGTGTCTTTCCTCCTGAAAAACGGCTGCGTCGTATGTTTCTTCGCCTAGTGCGGCTGAATTTCAAGTATAATTCTTTCCCAAGGCGGCCAATCCCCGTTTTTGACCTAACTCGCGGCTTTTATACTTTTCTGGACGCACGGCGCGCGCGGTTGCGCATGAAGTGGCGCGGCCGCGCGCGCCTCTCGGGTCTTCATGTTGCTTCTGTGCGCGCGGTTGCGCGTGATGTCGTGCGGCCGCGCGCAAGCTTCTGTCTATCTTCTGGCATTTCAGCGCGCGCGGGTGCGCGTGAAGTGGCACGGCCGCGCCCAACTCTCTGGTCGATGTCTTGCATGTATGCGCGCGCGGCTGCAAGTGAAGTGGCGCAGCCACGCGCGCACCTCTGTCCGATGGTGTTCACTTCTTGGTGTGTTATCTTGCATCTTTGCACTATTTTCCTCAACTCCTGTAGTGACAACAAAAACGAACAAAAACCGCATAATTATGTTCGAAACTAACATAATTCAAAATGGATTCTTATATAAATTAAGTGCAAATCTTGCACGTATCAAAATTTCTTATGGTACATGGGAGAGCTCCGTTCAATTACTTCCAAAATATATGTGTGCTTTGTCCAAATATAATCCGGGCACAGTTGTGGAGTGGAAGCATCTCAGAGACAACACTGAAATGAGTAAGACACTGAACTATGTTTTTTGGGCATTCAGGCCGTGTGTTGATGGGTTTCGGCATTGCCAGAAAATAATTATTGTTGATGGTACACACTTGTATACCAAATACAAGCACAAAATGTTGATCGGTTTCACTCTGGATGGGAACAATCAGGTTCTACCGCTAGCATCTGCTATTGTGGATGAAGAAACAACAGATTCGTGGAAATGGTTCTTGGAGAACCTCGACAGACATGTTGTTCGTGGTGAAAATGGTGTGTGTCTTATTTCTGTTCGGCATAAGGGAATCGTGCGTGCAACTGAAGATCTACCATATTTTCAACCTCCTTACGGTGTGCATCGTTATTGTTTGAGACATGTTTGTTCAAACTTTAACGCAAAATTCAAAGACGTGCATTTGAAAGATTTATGCTGGGCTGCAGGCACACAAAATCAAATTTGTAAGTTTGAAGCAATAATGGAGGCAATCAAAAAAAAAACATTTTGGCACACCGATATTTGGCTGGAATTGCAAAAGAAAAATGGAGTTTTGGCTCATGACGGTGGTTGGCGTCGTGGGGTGATGACAACTTATATGTCGAAGTGTTTAAATAGTGTGTTGAAGGGTGCTCGTAGACTTCCTATATCTGACATAGTACAGTTGACACTTCTGAGGTGCATACAATATTTCATTGAACGTGTGACAAGAGGTGGTCGTATGGTTGAGGACAATCAACTGTGGTCAGATTATGCATGTCGGAAGTATGAGAAATGTGCTAGAAAATCGAGTGAACATCGGGTTGCCAAATATGATGTACGTGAGCAGAGTGCATCGGTTGCAACTGTTGGAAGACCAAGTCGTGGCCAACATATGCAGGTGGTGAAGCTATCAACGAGTGATTGTTCATGTGGTAAATGGACAATTTTTGGTATCCCATGTTCCCATGCTATTTGCACCGCTAAGTGGCACTCCTTAGATCTGACAACACTTGTGCAGTCATGGTATAACATAGCTGAGTACGTAGCAACGTACGAGGGGAGATTTCAACCTCTTGCAGATGAGCGATACTGGGATCCTCCAACTTTCGAGTTGCACCACAACCCAGTTACACGTGAAAGAAGAAGGGTTGGTAGGGACAGAACGACTCGAATGAGAAATGAGATGGACAGGCCCGTAGTTAGAGACAGACAACATCGATGATGTATTTTGTTAAATTGTAAAAACACTTTGATATGTTAAACAAAAATTGTTGTTTATATTTGTTGAAAAGGAAAAAATAAAGCTTGTAGAAATAAGTTGTTGTTTTCTACCGTTCGGGCGCGAAATCTAGTGGAAAAAATTCCACCAAACCTCGTGCCCAAGCGGTACAAAGCTACCGCTCTAGCGCCAGGTGCGATGGAAAAATTTCCAATGCACCTGTCGCGCCCGAGTGGTAAAAATCTACCGCTCGGGCACGAGAGGTGCGCTGGAAATTTTCCAGCGCACCTACGGCGCCCGAGCGGTAGGAATCAACCGCCCGGGCGCCACATGCACTGGAAATTTTCCAGCGTACCGCTCAAGCGCGAGGGGCGCTGGACAAATTTCCAGCGCCCCTCGCGCCCGAGCGGTAGATTTCTACCGCTCGGGCGCGAGCCCCTACTCCCCCCATCCCTTTCTATTATATTTCTTCCCCTTCCCCTTATCCTCATCCAATTCTCCACAAAAAATATCAACTCTCTATCTCTCCAAATCTCTCTCTCAAATTTTTCTCTCCATCACTCCCTTGCAAATCACAATTCAACACTCCAATCATCTTAACTAACATGGCTCCCAAGAAGGTGAAAGGTAATCCTAGCTCTTCGTCTTCTTCTTTCGATCGCACTCGATTTGTCAGTGAGGTGGCTCGGGCTCGGTATGACCATGCCAAAATTCATAGAAACCCGATTACCGAGCGGGGATTTCATAGACAACGTGAAAATCGATACGTAAGGCCTTTTGTGGGGTTGGAGAGGCGGGGATGGGGAAAATTCGGAGCTCAACCTAGAGTGGCGGTGGTTTCGGTGGTGCGAGAATTTTATGCAAACGCGGGTGAGAGGACGGATGACAATTCCTTTGTTCGGGGTAAACTTGTGTCGTTTGATTCTGGTACAACCAATGCATTTTTAGAAACCGAGCTGTTAGAAACCGAGCTGTGTCATCCAGGGGCTATCTGGAAACCAGTAGGGGGTCACCGAGCTGTTTTGACGAGAAGTATCTGACGGCCGATAACGCCCTCTAGTATTTGTTTTTGACAAGGAGATTGATGTCGGTCTCACACAAGAGTGAAGTCCAAAAGGAGCGGGCCATTGTGCTATATGCGTTATGTCAGAGTTACAACATCAATGTTGGAAAGCTCATCAATTCTCAAATAACGATGAGCGTTCATAATAGACACATCGGACTTTTCTTTCCAACTATCATATCAGAGTTGTGTGCGCTGGCAGGGGTTGTGTTCCGTGATGATGAGGAGTGGCTGCAACCAATGAAGCCCATTTGTGGACAGGACTTGCAGCGTAAATACGCTAAACGACAGGCGGAATTGAGTACGCATGCGGGAGATACAGGTGGATCAAGCACCGCCGTCCCGCATCACCCACAACCGTACAGGCGGTCCCAAAACGAAAAACTAGATGAGGCTCTTGCATTCATGACTCATCAGGAAAAAGTCAACTTGAACTATAATGAGCATATCGCCTATGTTGAGTCCATGATGCACACAATGCTACTACACAGAGGCGTTGACCCAGGAACCATCCCTCCACCTCGGCAGTTCATTCCTCCGTTCCATTTTCAGTATGACTATCAGCAGCATGTGGATGAATCGGGAGTGACACCACCAGAAAATGACGAGGATGAGTCATGATGATAACTTAATGAGGTATGTGATCTCATGATTTTCTTTGTTAATTAATGTACGTTTGAGACATTGCATGTACTATAGTTTGTGCTTTTTAATTTTTTATGTAATTTTCGCAGATGAGCACGGAAAAAAAAAACAACAAGTTGGAAGACATAGACGTCACTTATGTTTTTTGTCATTTTATCTTTCGCTTGTGTATTTTTTTGTTTTTAGATGTGTAAATGTTAAAACTTTTTTTTGGTCGTGTATGTTAAAATGTTATATTATAGCTTTGTTTAATTGTGTATTTTTGTTTTTTTCCGGCACTTACGATTTTGTACATCGTCATAATTAACAACTGATACAAATTAAACAATAAAAATTTGACGATACAACAATGCAAATGGTTAAACAATAGAAATGATATAGTTACAATTAAACAGAAGAATCATCGTCGTAATTAAAACGATACATATGACTCCCTGTTCCAAAATCAGGTGGATTGCATCTTCTCGTCCCTCTACGCAACCCTACATTTTCAGGATTTTCCTCGTTCGAGTAACCTGGAAAAGTGATAGGTGAATTAACATCCCTCTGTGGTCGAATGTCATGCAAAGGATGTTGAGGACCAACATTAAGCAAATTTGTAAAACTTTGTATGTTCGACCAAGACGGAGTTTGAAAATCCTACTGACCAAATGAACGATAGTCAGCAATCCCTGAATCACTGAACAAACCAGGTCGAGTAGTAGAGGTTCCTGCAGTATTCAACTCAATAGACGGAATAGTATTAAAGGTTCCGGCAAATCAACTTGGTTGGCTAACCATATTACTTCCCCACACCAATGATGACTGATGAGAAAAATGAGAAGGCGTACTAAAATTTTGTTGAACGTTAATTTGTCTGGCAAAAGGAATGTACGGATATGGTTGAAAACCAACGACATTAATTGTAGGTGATATGGTGCGTACGGTTATTCGATTATACCATTAGAATTAGTCTTCTTCAGTTTGCATCGATCGCCCGTAACGTACCCCTTTAGCAACATACCTCAACCTACTATTCCACAACTCAATTGAATTTTGATGATATTCTCTCCAATTGGTATTTCGATGACCTGCTCTCGTGATATTATGCATGTCATCGTTGTCCACGGCAGGCACTGGAATTGATTGTCGTCTTCGGAATTGTCGCATCACCCGATTAGGACCATGCATCTCCACGATGTCAAAGCAAATAAGAGGACAAACAGATCGCCAAATTTTGTTGTCGTATGAATCAATTATTGTCTTCACATCTATGTCATTCTTCGGGTAAACGATCCAATTAAACTGTAAAAAAAAAGATATTTTCAATATACAAAATCATTTAATCAAAAGAAATAAAATCTTCATTTGATTGCTATTAAATATTAAAATTGTATAGTACCTCATTATGATTCATACGATCTAGAGAATCCCTTATAATTCTTACAGCATGTGTTGGCGAATGTGTGTAGCTAAATCCAATTTTCCACCTACAATTTAACAAAAACAATTACATATCAAAAAATTATAAGACATAAAATTGATATTATCGCAATAATTTTTAAATATTACCGTGCACCATATGGAGAAACTGGAATAATAGCATCTGGGTCAATGGGAGGCACAACTAATGTTAACCCATCTCGATCGAGGTTAACACATTTAATCATGCTCCATGCCAATATCTGCTTATAATAATAAAAATAGATCAACAAATTTAACAAATACATCGTGTTAAATAATCGCGTTACATTAATTATACCTGCAGGATATATAAAGGTCCAGCCATTGTAGTTTTCTCTACACGTGACGCGTTACACAATTCACGGTATAGAAATGCTAAAACTGCACTACCCCAACTATATGACTTGACGTTATCAATATCCCGTAGCAGTTGCAAAAAAATTAGTCTTGCAGACCCTCCTTGATAATCAGGGAACATTATTCCTCCAATATTCATTAACGCTACACATGTACCGGGTATATTTGACAACATCTACTTCTGAAGTATCATCATTAACAAGTTTAGATATGCAATGCTCGTATAGTACAGTCATAGACAAATGAACACCTTTCAAATGTTTTGATGATGGCAGAAATCCCAACAAATCCAAACATATGTGTTGCCATTCCTCAACTTTATGTGACACATCTATTACAGTGACTGCTTCACCATCAATTGTTAAATCCCAAATTATTGAAACATCTTGTAACGTGACTGTTGCTTCACCACATGTAAAATGAAAAGTGTGTGTCTCGCGTCACCAACGTTCAACAAGAGCAGCAATCAAATGATTATCAAAAATTTGTGAACCACATTCTAAAACTCCATAAAAACTCATATCATTCAAGTATGCAAGTACACGATTGTGTATGTAATTATCGGTGTATAACTTCCAAATCAAATTGTCTGATCTCTTCACTTTGACAATATCATCAACTATTACGGAAGAAACTGTTGATGACATATGTGTCGCTTGTAAATAGAGGACATTGAGATCTTCTGGTGTTCGATTATCTGCCATCTCGATCTTGTGAAAAGGAGAAATGAGAGAGGATGAGTAAGGGAGAAAATGAAATTGAGAGAGCACGGGAGGAAATGAAGATGAGAGAGTGAGGGGAGGATAAGAAATGTGAGGGGAGGAAAAAAGGAAAGGAAGGGACGTGGCAGTTCCACGCTTACTAAGCGGGGATGCTGCGCCATGTCGGAGCGTCCGCGCTGAAGCGTCCACGCTCTCTAACGTGGAGCATCTTCGTGCTTGGTAATCACGGATATTGCTCCACCGGTGCAGCATCCGTGCTTACCAAGCACGGATTAAAGTACTTTTGCGAAAAAAAAAATTTTAAATTATTTTTGAAATTTTTTTTTAAATTAAATATAAAAAAAACCCCTCAAATTTGTTGTTGCCAAATGACTGCGTTTCACGTACCCTGTGATCATGTTTGCTTGGTTATAGCTTCTATATTTCCTCCTGACGATTACTTAATTAGTTTGTCATCAACCATGCAGTGAAGGCATTTCCCAAGGATGACCCCAGCAAACCCTGCAAACTGACAGCCGTTTTGGGTTACAAGGCTGGCATGACGAACATTGTCAGAGCAGTCGAGAAACCAGGATCAAGTAATTTTTTTGTTCCCTAATTTTTAGGGTTTGTTTTTTCTTTTCTTTTAATTTTAGTGAGTTCAATAAAGTTTGTGGTTTTTTGGTTGCCATGCAGTTCTTTTTGTATCAAAATCGCCTATTTTCTTTTGTCTCTTGTTTTTTTAGTCGCTATCATTCGTGGGTTAATTTAGTTTTTTAGAATATTTCCTGATTCTAAAATTTATGACTCAACACCCTGTAAATTTAATTTCCTAGTGTTGTTTGGAATCCAAATTCTGGTTTCATTGACAGTTCAATTGAGAGATTTTCTATGTTAATATGATGTCACTTTATCAATAAAATTATAGTTTCGTTTGAACTTTTTGGCTATTTCTATTATTTTTTGTGACCTTACTGTCTCTCTAACTAAAAACATTTTGGCTTTTATTTTTTACTTCTGCTGCTTTAATGTCTGTCAGTGGCTTATTAGTTGTTACTGTATGCCTGAAATGAAATCTGATTTGAATTTGATTATTGTAGAACTTCACAGGAAGGAAACTTGTGAGGCTGTCACTGTAATTGAAACACCCCCCATGGTGGTTGTTGGGGTGGTTGGGTATGTGAAGACTCCCAGGGGGTTTGGGCTCAGCATCTGAGTGAGCAAGTGAAAAGAAGGTTTTACAAGAACTGGTGCAAGTCTAAGAAGAAGGCCTTCACCAAGTATTCAAAGAAATTGGAGACTGACGAGGGTAAAAAGATCTTCAGTCACAGCTGGAGAAATTGAAAAAGTATGCATCCGTAATTCGCGTGCTGGCTCACACCCAGGTATGGACTCTTATCATATTTTTTAAATTTGTTCTATGAATTCAACCCAACAGCCAATTTATATGGGTTTTTATTTTCCGACTTGAGGGTTCAGAAGCAGAAATTAATTTACATTGATTTTATATTTGGACGCCGAAAAAGATGGTCAACTGATTGCAGCCGTCCCTCTGAGCACAATATTTGTGGAAGCATGGGTTATTGAATGAGTCACAATATAAGTACCATGTATTCATCATGCAGATTAGAAAGATGAAGGGATTGAAACAGAAGAAGGCACGCATGATGGAGATACAGGTGAATGGTGGAACTATTGCTCAGAAGGTTGACTTTGCATATGGCTTTTTTGAGAAGCAGATCCCTGTGGATGCTGTTTTCCAGAAAGATGAGATTATAGACATTATTGGTGTTACCAAGGGGAAAGGTTATGAAGGTGTCGTCACACGATGGGGTGTTACCCGTCTTCCTCGCAAAACTCACAGGGGTCTTCGCAAGGTGGCTTTGTATTGGTGCATGGCACCCTGCCAAAGTTTCCTTCACGGTTGCCAGGGCTGGTCAGAACGGTTGCCATCACCGCACTGAAATGAACAAGAAGGTTTATAAGCTTGGTAAGGCAGGGAAAGAAGAACACTCAGCCAGTACTGAGTTTGACAGGTTGAAATATCATCCCCACTGCTTTTTATTATTATTGTTTGACAATATATGTTCCATTTACTTTCAATCCTTAGTTTTTTCTTCTAGTGTGTTTTTTATGGAGTTGGCACATTTTCTAATAAAAGTGTACTTGGTAATGAATGTGTTTGCTGAATGTTACTTCATTTTACAGAGAGAACTACTTGAAAGATGTTACCCAAGCTTAAACTGTTATAACTTATGTTTCGGAACTACAATTGTGGAGCTAGCATGCTCCTGCTCCTGTATGCACGTCTTGATTCCAATGATTATTTAATTAATTTTATTGAGAAATTCCTTACGGGAGCAAGTTTTTGTTTCTTTTGAGCTAAAGTTTGTCAAATGAAATTGTGACAGTTACACCCATGGCTGGGTTTCCTCACTACGGTGTTGTCAAGGACACGATTACCTCATGATCAAGGGTTGCTGTGTTGGTCCAAAGAAAATTAAAGGGTTGTCACTCTTCGCCAATCCCTCCTCAGCCAGACCTCTCGTGTAGCCCTCGAAGAGATTAAGCTCAAGTTCGTCGACACCTCGTCCAAGTTTGGACATGGACGTTTCCAGACCACCCCCAGGAGAAGCAGAAGTTCTATGGTCGAGTCAAAGCCTCCTAGTAGAAGAGATTGGGGTCGTTCTATTAGTATTATGAAGGTTTTATTTTCCTTTATTTTCGACTTATATATATGTTACTGGTCTTGAACTTAATTGTGTCTTTCCCATGGTTTATAGTGCGAGCACTTGCATACTAAGTTTTTGTAAAAGTTGTATTAGATGTTTGAAGTTTGAACATTAATTTTGCAATTTCTCTTTTTCAAAAATTTATAATAAAATAAGTAAATAATTGATCAAGATTATATACCAAATCGACCCTTTATCTATATAGCTGTAAAAGTATGGATTCTTGAAATGTTTTTCAATTGTGAATGGACGTAATTACCCTTAACATTTTTACTTATTTCAATTATCAATTAACATATGTAGTAATTTCACACTTACTCTATTAAATAATAATTAAGACTAATTAAACACATTTTATGGTTATAATTTTGTGCTTTTAAATTTTTCACATATCTTTTTTTCCATTATAATATTTAATTATGTCATATCTTATTATTTAAAAAAAATTATTGCATTCCATATACATATAAATGTGTGGATGTGTTTACTTATTTCCATTATCAATTAACATATGTGGTAATTTCACACTTAGTTTATTAATTAATAATTAAATACTAATTAACCACATTTTATGGTTATAGTTTTATGCTTTTGACTTTATTCCTTTATTTTTCATTATAATATTTAATTATGTCATATTTCATTTAAAAAAATTATTGCATTCTATATATATATAAATATGTGGATAATAGAAAACTTTTTTAATTGTAAACGAGCGTGAGAGAAATAAAATTGAGTTATATCATAATGAAATATTATTTTCTGATATAAAAAATAATATATGACATAATCCTTATAATAAATATAAATTATAATGATCATTGATTAACATCTATCAAAGTATTAGAGCTTTTACATATGATATATTAACATCTTTATTTATTTATTTATTTTTAAATCAAACTAACTAATTCAACAAATGCAAAAAATAATCTTTTTTATGCAAGTTATGTATTTGGTTATATTTATATTTTTTAAGTGAAAATCATACCGGTAGTTTAAATTTTATATTTAATAATTATTTTATGAGTTTATCAGATTTTATTTGATATTTACCTTATAATCTTATTTAAATGAGTTATATTTTACTATCAATATTATTATCTCATTAGTTTTGATATTTTTTTGAATTTTGATGAATATTTATCGTTAGTGTGCTTAATTTATGTAACTTATGATTATACATTGATAAAATCCATAATTTAATTAATTTTTATTTTACTATGTCTTATAGGTGATGTTTGGATATATATTTTTTAAAAATTTGTTTCAATTCATTTGGTTCGATATATTGTGCTACTTATAATTTATTTCATAACATAAAATTAACAACTTTAATTTTGATTTGACAAAAAATTTGAAAGTAAATTATATAAGTTTTTAATTAATTTATTCGTCTAACATAACAAGAGAATAAATTCAAATTAATAACAAAATGATTCAAATTGTTTTTTTATAAAATCAAAATTTTAATTTTTAGCATATAATTGGTATTTACGTGCATCGCACGTGCTTCATGCTAGTTGACTTAAATACACCAATGTAACTTATTTATTGATTTCAAAAAACCTGATTGAAATGGCTATAAATTAAATACTATTTTTATATAATGAATGAAATTATACACATGTACATGTATATGTATTCAACCCCATTCAAATAATTATTTTGGTTCGTTCAACTCATGATTTTCTTTGAATTTATGAGCTTCTCGTTTTCACAAAGAAGACGAACCCAGACACTGAAACTGAATAAACATGTAAAAGGTTCTTGGTTAATTTGATGGGATTGATAGTATGTTTGGTTGTAATTTTTTCCTTGGATTATTTATCCGGTCAATCAATCATTAATATAAAATTAGGATACTATCTTTAGTTTTTTTATATTTATTATTTAATTTAGCCCTTGTTTAATCGAAAAACAGATTCATCCAATTTCGATGTTTTTTTTTGAAAAATTATTATTTTTTATTTTTAATCTTAAATTTAATATTTTGTTGTATATATACATAATTATTTGAAATTTAGACTTCATTAAAAATATTGTTTTAGAAATATTAAAGTTTGTTTAATCTGCTGTTTTTATTTTTTAAAAATAAATATAACTATAACTGATATTTTTAATAGATCAATACAATTATTTAGTTTTTAAGATTTGGTAAATATAATTTTTTAATCTATTTGTGTAACGTCCCGAGAATTTGAATGGTTACGTAAACCACATGCATGCAAGTTATTAAATTTCTTTGGTATTTTATTAAATTGTTTTAAAGTTTTAAATGCATTTTTATTTCGTTAATTTGTGTTTAAATATTTTTATGCATTTTATGCATAATTCATGCATGATAGAATTTAATTCATGAAATTTTAAAGTTTCATTCATTAAATATTTTTAAGTTTCATTTCGCGCTTGAACGAGGAACGGAGACCGGAGAATTTTCAAGAAAATTATTTGTATTACACGATTAATTTTTATTAATCAACATAAAATGTTTTAAAGGTATTTTTCAAAATTGAGATTTATTGGGTATTTTTACCCGCATGATTTTAATTTTTTAACAGTACGTAAATTTTATCGAATCGGGAGAATTTTTGAGGGTTCGGCTAGTATTTTAGAAATCTTTCCAAAACGAAATATCTGTCGGGATTGTGTTTAGATTTAATAGGCTTATTTTTAAGCTTATTGGGCTTAAAACCATTTTTATTTTAATTGAGGCTCATTCGTGCACAATTTAATTAACCTAAACTACAATTAAATTAAACCTAAACCTACCCTACACCAATTATTATACCATCAACCGACACTCCCTTTCATTACCACCTTGCCCTCTTATTTCAGCATTTAATCCCCCAGCTAAGGTCTCGGATCTTGCTTGTCTTGGAATAAAGAAATTCCTCCGGCTTTCGGCTCGATTTCCTCCCGCATTTGCATCATCCAGGCACGCATTTGTATCATTCTTTTCTCATCACACACTCCATATGTAGGCTGTTATATGTGCATACTCGTAGGGGTTAAAGGCATTGCAGGTTATGTTGTTTATGCATCGGTTTTCAAGAATTTGTACATACTATATTATGCAAACTCACGTTTTCATGCATGCTGGTGTAAGGGGTTGCTGTCTTGGGTGGTTAGGAAGCTGTTTTGGTCAAGGATATCAGTGGCAAGGGGATGGAAATAAGGCTGGTGACGAGTGGAAGGAAAGTTGAAAGAGGTAGCCGAGAGTTGGGGTTTGAGGTGGTGTGATGGTTGTGGGGCGCGGTCTGGTGTATGGGTCGGATTGGGGCCTGGGGCTAGGGTCTGGTGCATGTTTAAGGGTCCTAGGATGAGTCTCTTTATGATGGTTCATGGCCTGGAGCGGCAGCTAAGAGACTGAACAAAGAAAGCTTCGGCTGTGCACTTTGGGTTCGTGTAGGGCAAGTCACGGCTGTGGGTTTTAAGGCGGTTGCTGGACGGGGCCAGGGCGTGAAGCAGTGTCTTGGGTCGTTCCTTAGGGTCCTAGGGAGGGCCTGGTGGTGTTGGTTCAGGGCTGGGTTGGCTAGGGAAGGTGGCTGGACCAGGAAGCAACCAGCTGCACCAATGGGAGACGGGTTAGGCTAGTCACGGCTATTGCTTGCTTTGGGGCTCAGGCATTAGTTCTGAGTTTGAAAGGGGTGTATCATGGTCTTAAATTACGCCTAAAGGTTGGGTCTAGGGCCTGGTTCGGGTCCGGTTCGAGTCAGTTTAAGCATGAGAGTGGAATTAAGGAAAGATGGTGACTAAGGCTTTCGGGTTAGCACATGCTGGAAATTCCAGCAGCTTGCTGGTCTATTATTCAAGTGTCTAAAGGTCTGGTTTTGAGGTTTTTAGGACCTTTTAGATGTTTTTAAGATATGACAAAAAGTTGAGAAAAATGCGGTTAAGTTTCGAGTTGATTCGGGTTAAAACGGGGACTCCGGTCCAAGTTTTAAAACAATTTGGTTAAGTTATGAAATGGACTCGAGTTTACGTCTATGAATGATTTTAAATATGTTTTGGGATATTTTTAGGAGTTTAGTAAGCTTCAGATCAAAATAATGAGTTTTTGATTTATCCGGGATTTAGTCGCCGCACGAAACGTTAATTAAATAATTAATTGAAACGCCAAGATTTAGGCTTAATAAAATTATGGGAAATTATATTTAAGCTCAAATAATTATTAGAAATTTAATTTTTTAATTTGGAAATTTTATGCTAAGGTTTGATTTAATTCGGAATTTAAAACGCATTAATATGTTATTGTTAAAGATTAATTTAAAAGTAATCGATTTAAGCCAAATAAAAATATAAGAAATTCGTGTAGGCTTAAATAATTATTTGGGACATGTTAGAGTCAATGGAATTAAGAAAATATCAAAAACGTGGAATTATAGGTCCAGGGGTTAAACGATAATTTTTGGGTTCGAGGGGCAAAATGGTCGGGGTGAGATTTTGGTCAAGGCAACGCCCTGAGCACATTTTGTCATGTTTTAAATGTTTATGCATCATGTTTACGATTTTTACGCAATTATGATAAATACGGTGCATACTTGGTTTAAAGAAAAAATTACGTATATGCATGATTTTATTAAGTGATGAATATGATGACACGTTTTGAAGAAAGTGATTTAGTTGTGACTAACACGATGATACAATGACATGATGATATTATTGGAGATATCGTGAGGGAAAAGGTGTAACGCCCCGAAAATTTTAATGTCCACGCAAACCACGTACATGCGATTATTAAATTCTCTTGTATTTTAATTAATTGTTTTAATTGTATTAATTAATTATGTTGTGCATAATTACATGTTTAAAATATATTTTTGCTATATGATTGCATTAAAATCGTATTTTTAAGGATTATTCAAGTGATGATCGAGGAACGTGGACCGAGGGCTGTAAAACGTAAAATATTTTTATTAAATAATTATTTTTAATTATTTAAAAGATGATCGATGCTTTTAGTATTTTTGAAAATGAAGGGTTTTGAGGTGATTTTATACGCCGGGACGTAAATTTTATCGGTGTTGGTTTTTTCAACAAAATTACGAACTCTGGCAACCCGGCTATTTAATTCGCAAACTTAAACTATTTTATATTTTAATTAAAAAACTAAATGAGCACTAATGGGCCTAATTATATGTTAAAGGGGCCTAAGGCTATTTAGTGAAGTAATTAACTATAAAATGCATTAAAAACCATCCCCAAAACATACAAAACTCACGTCTCACACACTCCATATATTCTGAAACACTTCGGCCAGCCCTACACGAAGCACACACACCACACTTTTGAAGGAAATATTTCGGTAGAAAGCTAAGGAAGGTGATAGCCGCGGTTCTCGTCCGTTCTTCGCAATCGTCAACAAATTTTCGTGCGTAAATTACGCAAAGGCACGCTATATTCTTTCCTTCAAACATCTATCACATCATAGTATTTATTTAATTGTGTTTGTATGAAAAATAAGACAACCTTGGTAATATGTTCGTTTTTGCATCAAAAAGAGTTTTTAAATCATGCATGTTTATCCAAAATTCCTGTTTAACATGATCCTAAGGGGATGCCATGATTAGGTAAGGTTTAAGGGTGGTTTCTACATGTTTTAAGAAGTCCTAATCACACAAATAAGCTGCACATGAAAACAAACATAAGCTGGAACCAACGTGGGATAAGGGAAGAGGGCCGAGAGTTTGTGTTGCCTTCATGGGTTCGATTTCCATGCATGGGGCTTGAAGCTTTGGCCAGGGCTGGCTGGGGCTCGAGTAGGGTCAGGGGTGAGGGCCTGGTAGAGTCCTAGGGGGCCTGGGCTCGCGCTAAGTTGGGTGGAGAAGAGTCCTCACGAGAAGGGACTCTTCACGAAGCTGTTCGGGAAAGAAAAAAAAAATAAAGGCTCGTTGTTGGGGCTGGGGCGAACCAGGAGGGTCCTATAGGGTCCTAGGATGATGGGCAGGGGTCGGGCCAAGGGCTGCAGTGGTTGGGCTGGCCGCTGGTTCAGGTTGGCGTGAAGAAGCACAAGCGCGCAGCTTGTGTCTTCTGGTTTCAAGTGGTTCGATGCAGGGGTTTAAGGGGTTGGGCTGGTCTGGGCTGGGTCTGGGCGTGCTCTAGGGGAGGTTAGGGTCATGAGGGGTCAAGTGGCTAAGGGCTGGAGGTGTCCTAGTTGGCAAGGAGTCCTAAGATAGGCTAGAAGGAACTCACGCACACACAGCACATGGAAATGGGTCTTCTGTCCAGCAAGTTTTTGAGCAAGCCATGGGTGGTTTCACGGGCTGGGCTTGGTCAGGAGGGTCCCTAGATGGGTTGGCTAGGTTTTGGCTCAAGGTGGCTCAGGCGTGGCTCGAGTAAATTGGGAGATGGCTCGGGTTGTTCGACAATGGGGCAATATTTCGAATTTTAGAACAAAAAATAGATCCATGGGTCCACGGGGGTGGCTCATGACTTGAAAGGGTAGGATAAATCATAAAAATGATATGTTTAAAATTTGGGATCAAAATAATGAGTTTTGGACTTAATCGAGATTTAATCGCCTAACGAAACGCTAATTAACGAGTTAATTGAAACGCCTAGTTTTATGCTTAATAAAATTATGAAAAATTATATTTAAACTTAAATAATTATTAGAAGTCTAAGTTTTTAATTTGGGAATTTTATATTAAGGTTTGGTTTAATTCGGGATTAAAAAGCGTTAATACGTATTATTTAAAGATTAAATTAATAGTCCTCGTTTTATGCTAAATAAAAATATGAGAAAATTCATGTAGGCTTAAATAATTATTTGGGACATATTAGAGTCATGAAATCAAGATAAAAGTCGAAAACGTAAAATGTCGAGTTTAGGGGTAAAACGGTATTTTTACACCTAGAAATTAGTAAAGGTCATGGCAGTGCCCTAAATGCTGTTTTTATGATATTATGATCATTTATAATTGTTTATGAAATGTTCACGATTAACTTATGATTTTTAAATGTCTAAAGGATTTGTATGATTTTAAGAAAACATTTAAAATACATGTTGCATGCTTGGTTTCAAAAATGAAAAACGTAATGATATTCATGATTTTTCTAAAGTGATGTGAATGAAAAATGTTGAAGGATGTGAAATAATTGTGACTAATTCGTTAATGTTGGCGACGTCGTGAGGGTTATGGTCCCAGTGGGAGCCCGACGATCGTGTTTCCATCATTGCGAATATGTGGTAACGGTTTTGTGGTAACGGAAGAATGGGAATATCGTGAGGGAAAAAGGCCCCAGAGGGAGTCCATTTATGGGAAAAGGCCCCAGAGGGAGCCCCGACGATCGTATTTCTATTCGAATCATGATAGGCCAGGGCCCAGTTGACCGGTGAGAGTGTTGCTGGTGTCCCCCGCCGCCCAGTACTGTGGTTTTATGTAGATGGATCCATCGATCCTCATGAGCATGATCAGATAAGTCACAATTAACGATCTGAATTCAACAAAGGGAAGAAAAAAAGAAAATGTTCATGATTATGTTTAAGGTTTTATGTCATGTCATGTTGAGGAAAAGGAAATTCATGTTTGCATGTTATGAAAATGTTTATGTTTAAAGTTTTATGCATCATGAAAATGTTTACGAAAATGTTTATGCATCTTCATGAAAACGATATTTTAAGTACAAGTATTTTTCACTGTTATATGTTGACTGTACTACGTATTACTCGTTATAAAAATTATGGTGTGTTGAGTCTTTAGACTCACTAGGTGTGATGGATGCAGGTGGTATTGAGGGAGGACTTGATAAGTGATTTGACTGGACTGAAGGCGCACCCAACCCGAGGACCAGCGCTACATTTTCCGCATTATGCTTTATGATTTAAGTTAAAGACTTTTAAGATTATTTATTTATGCTCTTGAGAGATTTTTGAGAGGTTTAGTATGAGCTTTACCTTTTAAATTATTGATTTTTAGGTTTGGTAAAACAGTATACGATTTTACTTTACGACTATTTCACTCGAATTTTTAAATATTAGTTGATTGAGGTTTTATTTTAAAAAGGGCAAAATATTTTATAAAAATATTTTCATGTATTAAGTGAGTTGGCCGAAATATAAAAAAAAAAACATTTTTCTAGTACTTTTAAAGCAATAAAAAGGGCAGGACGTTTCAGTTGGTATCAGAGCAAAGGTCCTGTAAAGGGTTGTGTCACCATCAGCGCCGGAAAGATCAGTCGTCAAGCCTCAATCTGTAAGTTTTACATGCTTTATATGATTTTGTGATGTTACCTGCATAACTACATGAATTATATGTTTACGTCACATGTTTAATAGTTTTAAGATAATATATGATTTATATGCTTTAGATTTTTATACGTGATATGATATGAAACGAAAAAAAAAATTATTTGATTTCAACGCATGTTGGTTTTGTGGTGGAATTGGACTATGTTGATTTTTGGGTTTTAGTATGGACGTTTTACTTTTTGGGCTATAAGTTAATCATGAATATTATGAATGCTTTGGAACACGTAGATTTGCTAAGAAAATATTTATGATTCATGGTTACTAGTCGAATTAATTTTTGGGAATTAGACATAAGTAATAATTATTCAAGGACTGCGATTATCTTGGGAAGTAAGAAAATGTATAAATTGAGATTTTAAGTTTGATGAAAGGTAATATTGACTATAAGAATTGATTTTGGGTAAATAAGTTTAAAATTATCAAACTTTATGTTATGGGAAACCAATAGAAGGAAATTAAGAATGCCAAAAATTTATGGGTTAATTGTAGGAATTTTCGAAATTAAGGATCAATTAGGATAATTTTTGAGGAAATTAAGAATTTATTTCGCAATTGTTAAGGAAATTTGGGGACTAGTTAGCAATAAGAACAAATTGAATTGGTTAAATAGTAAGAATTTTGAGGATTTAGACTTTTTAAGAATATATGAAACCTTGGGATATCATGGTTATAGTGTTATAAGGAATGTTAATCAAGGATTTTTAAGATTGAACAAATATTAAGCTTGAAAATTTAACCGTTAGTAGATGCATTTGGGATTTTAAGATCGAAATTTGATAGGTTGATAAACATTTTGGGTATAAAATAAGGAAAGTAATACACGATAAGCATGATTATCCATCTTTTAATATTGGGAATTGTAAGCAAAATTGAAATTCGAGTTTATAATAGTAATAGCACTAAGTCATTTGGGTCTTTTAAGTTGCGAGTTGAAAATAAGGATTTAGAAGGAAAATTTAATTGGGATCAAGAAGACGTAAGGACATTCTAGAATTTAAGTTTGATCAGAGTAGCGCAACGGAAGCGTGGATTTTTGGGATATTAGAATTAAGCCTAAACTTTGGGTTATCTAGGATAAGCGAATTTCGAGGACGAAATTCAATTTAAGGGGAGAAGATTGTAACGCCCCGAAAATTTTAAGGTCCACGCAAACCACGTGCATGCGATTATTAAATTCTCTTGTATTTTAATTAATTGTTTTAATTGTATTAATTAATTATGTTGTGCATAATTACATGTTTAAAATATATTTTTGCTATATGATTGCATTAAAATCGTATTTTTAAGGATTATTCAAGTGACGATCGAGGAACGTGGACCGAGGGCTGTAAAACGTAAAATATTTTTATTAAATAATTATTTTTAATTATTTAAAAGATGATCGATGATTTTAGTATTTTTGAAAATGAAGGGTTTTGAGGTGATTTTATACGCCGGGACGTAAATTTTATCGGTGTTGGTTTTTTCAACAAAATTACGAACTCTGGCAACCCGGCTATTTAATTCGCAAACTTATTTTTACCCAAAACTATTTTATATTTTAATTAAAAAACTAAATGAGCACTAATGGGCCTAATTATATGTTAAAGGGGCCTAAGCCTATTTAGTGAAGTAATTAACTATAAAATGCATTAAAAACCCTCCCCAAAACATACAAAACTCACGTCTCACACACTCCATATATTCTGAAACACTTCGGCCAGCCCTACACGAAGCACACACACCACACTTTTGAAGGAAATATTTCGGTAGAAAGCTAAGGAAGGTG
Organism: Primulina tabacum; assembly: GCF_025594145.1. Lineage (NCBI taxonomy): Eukaryota > Viridiplantae > Streptophyta > Magnoliopsida > Lamiales > Gesneriaceae > Primulina > Primulina tabacum. The sequence goes on from NC_134550.1 coordinate 21,305,707, forward strand.
ATAGCTGTGGTTCTCGCCCGTTCTTCGCAATCGTCAACAAATTTTCGTGCGTAAATTACGCAAAGGCACGCTATATTCTTTCCTTCAAACATCTATCACATCATAGTATTTATTTAATTGTGTTTGTATGAAAAATAAGACAACCTTGGTAATATGTTCGTTTTTGCATCAAAAAGAGTTTTTAAATCATGCATGTTTATCCAAAATTCCTGTTTAACATGATCCTAAGGGACTGCCATGATTAGGTAAGGTTTAAAGGTGGTTTCTACATGTTTTAAGAAGTCCTAATCACACAAATAAGCTGCACATGAAAACAAACATAAGCTGGAACCAACGTGGGATAAGGGAAGAGGGCCGAGAGTTTGTGTTGCCTTCATGGGTTCGATTTCCATGCATGGGGCTTGGGGCTTTGGCCAGGGCTGGCTGGGGCTCGAGTAGGGTCAGGGGTGAGGGCCTGGTAGAGTCCTAGGGGGCCTGGGCTCGCGCTAAGTTGGGTGGAGAAGAGTCCTCACGAGAAGGGACTCTTCACGAAGCTGTTCGGGAAAGAAAAAAAAAATAAAGGCTCGTTGTTGGGGCTGGGGCGAACCAGGAGGGTCCTAGGATGATGGGCAGGGGTCGGGCCAATGGCTGCAGTGGTTGGGCTGGCCGCTGGTTCAGGTTGGCGTGAAGAAGCACAAGCGCGCAGCTTGTGTCTTCTGGTTTCAAGTGGTTCGATGCAGGGGTTTAAGGGGTTGGGCTGGTCTGGGCTGGGTCTGGGCGTGCTCTAGGGGAGGTTAGGGTCATGAGGGGTCAAGTGGCTAAGGGCTGGAGGTGTCCTAGTTGGCAAGGAGTCCTAAGATAGGCTAGAAGGAACTCACGCACACACAACACATGGAAATGGGTCTTCTGTCCAGCAAGTTTTTGAGCGAGCCATGGGTGGTTTCACGGGCTGGGCTTGGTCAGGAGGGTCACTAGATGGGTTGGCTAGGTTTTGGCTCAAGGTGGCTCATGCGTGGCTCGAGTAAATTGGGAGATGGCTCGGGTTGTTCGACAATGGGGCAATATTTCGAATTTTAGAACAAAAAATAGATCCATGGGTCCACGGGGGTGGCTCATGACTTGGAAGGATAAATCATAAAAATGATATGTTTAAAATTTGGGATCAAAATAATGAGTTTTGGACTTAATCGAGATTTAATCGCCTAACGAAACGCTAATTAACGAGTTAATTGAAACGCCTAGTTTTATGCTTAATAAAATTATGAAAAATTATATTAAACTTAAATAATTATTAGAAGTCTAAGTTTTTAATTTGGGAATTTTATATTAAGATTTGGTTTAATTCGGGATTAAAAAGCGTTAATACGTATTATTTAAAGATTAAATTAATAGTCCTCGTTTTAAGCTAAATAAAAATATGGGAAAATTCATGTAGGCTTAAATAATTATTTGGGACATATTAGAGTCATGAAATCAAGATAAAAGTCGAAAACGTAAAATGTCGAGTTTAGGGGTAAAACGGTCTTTTTACACCTAGAAATTAGTAAAGGTCATGGCAGTGCCCTAAATGCTATTTTTATGATATTATGATCATTTATAATTGTTTATGAAATGTTCACGATTAACTTATGATTTTTAAATGTCTAAAGGATTTATATGATTTTAAGAAGACATTTAAAATACATGTTGCATGCTTGGTTTCAAAAATGAAAAACGTAATGATATTCATGATTTTTCTAAAGTGATGTGAATGAAAAATGTTGAAGGATGTGAAATAATTGTGACTAATTCGTTAATGTTGGCGACGTCGTGAGGGTTATGGTCCCAGTGGGAGCCCGACGATCGTGTTTCCATCATTGCGAATATGTGGTAATGGAAACGGTTTTGTGGTAACGGAAGAATGGGAATATCGTGAGGGAAAAAGGCCCCAGAGGGAGCCTATTTATGGGAAAAGGCCCCAGAGGGAGCCCCGACGATCGTATTTCTATTCGAATCATGATAGGCCAGGGCCCAGTTGACCGGTGAGAGTGTTGCTGGTGTCCCCCGCCGCCCAGTACTGTGGTTTTATGTAGATGGATCCATCGACCCTCATGAACATGATCAGGAAAGTCACAATTAACGATCTGAATTCAACAAAGGGAAGAAAAAAAGAAAATGTTCATGATTATGTTTAAGGTTTTATGTCATGTCATGTTGAGGAAAAGAAAATTCATGTTTGCATGTTATGAATGTTTAAAGTTTTATGCATCATGAAAATATTTACGAAAATGTTTATGCATCTTCATGAAAACGATATTTTAAGTACAAGTATTTTTCACCGTTATATGTTGACTGTACTACGTATTACTCGTTATAAAGATTATGGTGTGTTGAGTCTTTAGACGCACTAGGTGTGATGGATGCAGGTGGTATTGAGGGAGGACTTGATGAGTGATTTGACTGGACTGAAGGCGCACCCAACCCGAGGACCAGCGCTACATTTTCCGCATTATGCTTTATGATTTAAGTTAAAGATTTTTAAGATTATTTATTTATGCTCTTGAGAGATTTTTGAGAGGTTTAGTATGGACTTTACCTTTTAAATTATTGCTTTTTAGGTTTGATAAAACAGTAGACGATTTTACTTTACGACTATTTCACTCGAATTTTTAAATATTAGTTGATTGAGGTTTTATTTTAAAAAGAGCAAAATATTTTAATATTTTCATGTATTAAGTGAGTTGGCCGAAATATATAAAAAAAAAATTTTCTAGTACTTTTAAAGCAATAAAAACGGCAGGACGTTTCAAAAGGCCCCAGAAGGAGCCCGTTTACGGGAGAAGGCCCCAGAGGGAGTCTGACGATCGTATTTCCATTGACATGATATGATAGGCCAGGGCTCTGTTGACGGGTGAGAGTGTCGCTGATGCCCCCGCCGCCTGGTACAGTGGTTACACGTAGATGGATCCATCGACTGACATGATGATACGAAAGTCACAGCTAATTAACTGAATTAATTTTAAAAAAAATGTATACGTATATGATGACATGAGATGACATGCTATGACACGATATGATTTTACAGACACGTTTACGTATATGATGACATGCTTTGACACAATATGATTTTACACGACACGTTTATGTTATGCTTTTAATTTCATGAAAGATATGTTGAGTATGATATTTATTACTGCTGTGTGTTATGTATATGTATTTGTTATTCCTGGTACAGGTGTGTTGAGTCTTTATGCTCACTAGGCATGTGTGATGCATGTGAGCTTGATGATGAGGGGACTGGAGGTGCCAAACTCTGAGTAGGCAGACCTGGTGGGGTGACACGACCCGAGGACCACATGTTTTCCGCATTACGATTTATGAGTTTTGAGAGAATACGAACATTTTCATACGTTGATGAATTTAAGATTTTTACTCGTTTATTTAAGATTTTTATACGTTTATGTTTACGTAAGATTTTGGACTAGTTTGGTTAATTTAAACTGCACTATTTTTACAGTAAGATAATTACGATTATTTTAAATGTTATTTCGAAAATGCCGAGCATTTATTTTTTTTATAAATAAAATTTCCAGTAGAATTTTAAAAATGAGTGAGACGGGACAATTTATATACATCATTTATGTTGAAAAATAATAGTTGTCTTGAAAAAATAATAGTTGATATATTTGAATGTTGAAAAATAAGAGTTGATATATTTGAATGTTGAAAATAAGAGTTGTAAATATTGAAAATTAGTGTGTGATGATGTATGTAATGATGAATTTATTTTTGGTTATTTTCAAAGAAATTCTATAAATAGGTCTCTCAATGTGTGAAGAAAATCACAATTGAGTAGAGAAAAAATTTAATAAAGTGTGTAGTTTGGTAAATTTTGAGAGTTTGAGATTTTTACTTTTTACCGTAAATTTTTACTTTTAACACGTTATCAGCACGATACTCGAAGTTTCGGTTCTCCATATTTTTTTAAGCTCCAAAACACAAGAAAAAGGTAACAATATTCAAAAGTAAGAGTATTTACTTTACTGTTTATTTATTTTTATTCTATATATATTTAATATATAATATCATGTTATTATGTAAAAGGAGTCTATGATACATCATTATAATAACGTGATGTGATTATATTATTATACTGCTTATATAATTTTATTGCGTTACTATTTATTTATTGTATATATATTTGAATAATATCATGTTATTATATAAAAAGAGTCTATGACACCTCATTATAATAACGTGATGTGATTATTTCACTGTTTATATATTTTTATTGTGTTATATAAATATATTTGTATAATGTCACAGTATTATATAAAAGGAGTCCCTGACACCTCAATATAATATTGTGATATGATATACATAATTATTTAAACATGATTAATATTATATACATCATATTATTACCATAAAATTTACATATACATACATTTATTTTTTAAAAATTTGCAAGAGTCATAAACGACTAGTTTTTACCCTATAAATATGATTTCACACACATTCAATCACTCCAAACTTATTCTTCCTCCCTAAAATTTTATTCATCAAAATTTTCGAAGAAGAAGAAGATGGATCTTTCAAGGTTATTTTGTATAATTATTTTGGTTATTATTCTTACTAGTCTTGTATTTATCGGAGAATATCCGCATCGCATTTGTTCTTTATTTTTAAGAATGCTTGTACTTGTAATTTATCCGTTACTTTTTTATTTTCATATTAATAGAACTTAACTAATAAAATGCATTGTTACTACCATGTTAAATTTGACAAAACTCGAATTTGTTGCGCTCGACATTACATGAAAAAATTATATGCCATGAACTCTTGATATAAAAATGCATCTTGATTCATTGGGTTTAAGCGAGACCATTAAAGAAAATGGTATCTCTTCATCACAAGAAAAAACAAAATCGATAATATTTTTGCATCGACATCTTGATGAAAGTTTAAAATATGAATATCTCATCGAAAAGATCTCATGGCTCTGTGGAAAGGATTAAAAGAATGATTTGAACATATAAGGGAAGTTATACTTCCGACCACCCGTGATGAATGAAATATGTTAAAATTCCAAGGTTTTAAGAAATTCAGTGATTACAATTCGGCGATGTATCGAATAATCTCGCAATTAAAATTTTATGAACATGAGGTTATGGAATCGAAAATGCTTGAAAAAACAATTTCCACGTTTCACGCATCAAATATAACTCTACAGCAACAATATAGAGTGCGTGGATTTGCGAGATATTCTGAACTTATCGCATGTCTTCTTGTGGCGGAAAAGAACAACGAGCTGCTAATGAGAAATCATCAGTCTCGACCCACTGGATCAACAACATTTCCAGAAATAAATGTTGCAAGTAAAAATGAATTTAAACCTGGAAACCAAAATCAAATTCAGAGACAAGGTTTTGGTTAGGTCGAGGTCGAGGTCGTGGTCGTGGACGTGGACGTGGAAGTGGAAGTGGTCGTGGTCGCGGTCGCGACCGTGGTTTTGAAAACAATCGAGATAGTTATTTTTATAACTCATCTCAAAAGGGGGTCACGAACCACCCACTGAAAAGGCATCATGAGAACATGAGTGGTAATGAAAATCACTCCAAACGATTTGATAGTTCTTGTTTCATATGCGGCACTCCAGGACATTGGTCTCGTATTTGTCGAGCCCCCGAGTACCTTTGCAAGCTCTATAAAGAATCGATAAAGGGAAAAGAAAAAGAGACAAACTTCACTGAACGCAGTGCCTGTTTTAGTGATTCAACTCATTTTCATGCTGCAGATTTTCTGAATGATTCTCTGGAAATGATCAATATGTCGGTGGAATAGAAATGAAAAATATTGATGATGCAGATTCTCCCAACGTTTTCTTTGAAAATGAACAATATATTGGTGGAATGTAAATGTAAATAATTTATTTTTCATTTAATCATATAAAAATATTTTATTATACAATTATGATATGTGTTATATTTTTCAATAAACTACATGCGTAATGTCAGTAATTTTTTCATTGCATATTTTTTTTGAAGTTCAAATATGAAAAATGCTATGAACAAAGCTAAACAAGGAACTAATCATATAGAAGTTTGCATACCTGATAGTGGTACAACACGCACTATTCTCCGAGATAAAAGATATTTCTTGGAACTAAAACCAACAAAAACAATGGTGAATACAATATCAGGTCCGGTAGACTTGATAAAAGTTTGTGGTAAAGCACATTTTTGTTACCTAATGGTACAAAATTTTTGATAAATGATGATTTGTATTCACCACAATCGAAAAGAAATTTGTTGAGTTTTAATGATATATATTCTCATGAGTATGACTCAGACAATAAATGAAGAAAATTAGAAAATATGTGTCTTACCACATATAAATCAGGAAAGAAATAAGTAGTTGAAAAACTATCAATACTCCCTACTGGATTGGACTATACATATATAAGTCCAACTGAATAAAATATGGCAGTTGATAATTGTTCAATACTGATCAACTGACATGATCGATTAGGACATCCTGGTTCAACAATGATGTGAAGAATTATAGAAAATACACATGTCATCCGCTGAAAGATCAGAAGATCTTTCAAAATAATAAGTTTCAATGCAAATCATGTTCTCTTGGAAAACTTATTATAAGACCATCACCAGCTAAAATCCAAAATGAATCACATATGTTTCTCGAACGTATTCAGAATGATATTTGTTGGTCAATTCATCCACCATGTAGACCATTTAGATATTTTATGGTATTGATCGATGCCTCCAGCAGATGGTCACATGTACGTTTATTATCAACTCGGAATGTGGCATTTGCAAGATTACTTGCTCAAATAATAAAATTGCGGAATCAATTTCTCGATCATACAATCAAGAAAATTAGACTTGATAATGCTGTGAATTTACTTCCCAGACTTTCAATGATTATTGTATGTCAATGAGAATCAATGTTGAGCATCATGTTGCTCATGTTATACAAAATGGATTAGATGAATCATTGATTAAACGTCTACAACTGATTGCTAGACCAATGATTATGAAAACAAAACTCTCTGTTTCTATATGGGGACATGCAATTTTACATGCTGCTGCATTAATTCGCATCAGACCAAGTGCATATCATAAATACTCCCCTTGCAACTTGCATTCGGTAAAGAACCAGATATTTCTCATATGAGAAATTTTTGGATGTATGGTATATGTGCTTGTTTCACCGCCTCAACGAACAAAAATGAGATCTCAAAGAAAAATCGGAATTTATGTTGGTTATGACAGCCCATCAATCATTCGATATCTTGAGCCGCAGACATGCGACGTGTTTACAGCATGTTTTGGTGATTGTCATTTTAATAAGGAAATCATCCCAATGTTAGGGAGAGAAAAGAAAAATATCGAAAAGAAAATTACATGGTATACATCATCATTGTTACATCTGGATCCAAGAATTAAAAAATGTGAAAAAGATGTACAACAAATTGTGCACTTGCAAAGAATAGCAAATCAGATACCAAATGCATTTGCAGACACAAAAGGGGTAATTAAATCATATACATGATGTAAATGCCCCTGCTCGAATTACAATTCCTAAGAAACAAATTGAAGACACTCATGATGTGGGGACCCGGACGCTAATTAAAGTTTTTAATCGTTCTTAGAATTAATCAATCAATTATAATAAACAGGGTTTAAATTTTTTTAAAAAAATACAAAGCGGAAACGTTATGTAAATCAATCTGAATTACATACTAAATATAAACATACAAGTCCTGTATTGTCTACAATAATCCAACTAGGTTCAACTACATATCAGTGTTGACTCCTAATTTACTTCTGAGCCCGGATCTCCACGCTATCTAATCTAGCTTCGTTCTCTTTTTGACACTGATCCTGTCCCACCTGTTGTCATGCACACATACAAACAAGACAACAGCCGGATAACTCCGGTGAGAATTACATTCCCAGTATAAACCATGTATACATGCAATCATATGAACAATATAAAAGCATATAAAAGGCATTCATAACATGTATCAAAATCAAAACATGAATCAAACATTCGTAGCATGTATCATAATTCGAAACATGAATCAATATCAAAAATAACCTTTACTCTAAACATGTACTATAATCAGGAACATAATTCAATATCAAGCAATGAATCACTCTCCGTGATTCTCAAACTCAGACTCGAATCAGTCCTAATCTAGGGATCCCGATCGGAATAAGAACATACACCCACCTACACTCCCGATCGGGGTGGTGGTATGTTCTTATTCACGGACTTTGGCTCTTTCCATATCGAACACCAGTAATAGAAGAAACTCCAATTCTATCCACTCCGATAAAGCTAAACTTCCGGTATCTTGACCTAACCGTCACAGACTTTGGCATTTTCACCAATATCCTATCATGTGACAATGTGCAATGTGCCAGTGATGATTCCATCAGTATCCGGCACTACTGTCACAAGATTACTCCTTCACAATTAGGCGTATCCGCTTAATGACTCAATACATAAATCAATAAATCAAAGGTATCAACCTCATACAATTGCAAATATCGATGCAATAAAGTAAAGTATGTGATTTTGGGAAACTCAAGTCAATCGGACTCGAGTTGTGCAATCCCTCATCAACATAAATTTATACCTTTGTCTTCGCGGTCTGACGAAGTCAAAGTCTCGAAGTCAAATCTGTCCATATCAATCTGAAATACAATATCGCATAGGCACAATCTCAATATGCAACTCAATTCAAAATCTATTCTGATCAATACTCAAATCAAACATAATCTGATCAATATCGAATCAAGATACAATCTAATCCATATCGACGATATCACGATATAATCGAAATCACTACTGAATCTGATCAATACCAATTTACTGATTTTCGACGGTATAACAATACAGTCTCGATATCCCCGTCAATCTCAACATCACAGATATAATACCAGAACTCATCATCAGTATCAGTACAACTTATAATCTGAATAAAAATACAACTCTGATATTGAATCTTAATCAAATCAACTTTGAAAATCATAACAATTACATAAACAGTCTGTTCTTCAATCTGACTTTAAATATACGATGTCCACTGTATCAGAAACACCATATAGGATTCATATTCGATTCTGAAAATATCATAATTTCAAATCGTATCTAAACGTAACAAAACTTACGTCCAGTTGTAGCTGTCGTCGCTAGGAACTCGGTGCTATACTCGGATTTCAAATCAGACGGACGGATCTTTTGTAACTTGCAATTTCTCAAATTGAAGAAAATCTCCTCGGAAGCTTTTCGATTTCCTTCGTTCTTGAATTCTGAAGATACACTTGTTATACACATATATATATACCAAGTTTCATAGTGAGCCAAATGTCGATTTTATGTTCTGCATGCCTCGCGCATATGCGAGTCGTAACTCCGCGCATATGCGCCGGAAGTTCTTTCCGAAGATTAGCTACTGGACTGCTCGCGCATATGCGCGCACATAAGTCGCGCATATGCGCGAGACCTACTGTCTCGGCATTTCAATACTCGCGCATATGCGTGCCTTCAGCCGCGCATATGCACCAATTTCTCTGCCATTCTCGCGCATATGCGCCCATTCATGTCGCGCATATGCGCCAACTCTTCTGGACTTCCCCCTTGGCTTCTCGTATGGCTCGCGCATATGCGTGCACACTTCTCGCGCATATGCGCGAGGTCTTCTGCCACTCACGCGCATATGCGCGGATCCTCGCCGCGCATATGCGCGAGGTGTTCTGTCCTCGGACATATTCCGTGTTTTCTTTCATCTTTTCGGTCTAATCTTTCCTGTCTATAATCACATCAATTATCGCCAAATCATTTCAGATCAATTTAAGATTACGGTAATAAAATTCTCGGGCCTTACATTTCTCCCCCCTAGGATACGATTTCGTCCCCGAAATCACATGCAATTAAATCCGATAACAAGTCCGACAAGGAAAGAAATGTATAACAGAATCAATCATAATTCCTTTCAATGTTATAATTCTGAACATCGCTACCTCATATCAGACTCAGTCTTCCAGGTAGCCTATTCGATGCCCTGATGTTTGTACTATACTTCCAACAGCGGAATATTCTTCATCCTGAAATATTTTTCTTTTACGAATCTCTGATTTCACTCTGGAATAATCATTCAATAATTCCAATCAAGGTTATATTCAATCTTCAACCTCAAATATCAACAGTCATCATCCGACGTTGATATATTCAGTCTATTTATTCTGAGCTGTCTTTATTTTCTTCCGAAGCAGTTTCAATTTCTTTTTCATATCTCTGATTCCATCCGATCCAATCTCAGGTATTTCGCAGATATTATTCCTATACGAAGGAAATCTGCAGTCCTCATTGTACAATGCCTCGACTGATGCTATTTCAATACTCATCTGATAGCTATTGTCTTACAATCATTCAAAAAGTGACAACACATCGCCTCAACTAGTGCTAAAATCCAGCACTACAGTTCCTGGATATCCTCCAGTTCCAGGATAGTTGTTCCAACTATCTGTCGATCTATAGACGATAAGTGAAAGAGTTTATTGTATACTCTGCCAAAAGTACAAAATCAAATGAAAATCACAGCCTGATATAATCCACTTTGGCATTCAGTACAATCTCTCCTCTTTTCTGACATAAATCTCTATCGACTGGTCATATCCGTAAGTCTTCATGTACAAATAATATATGCAAATTTACGCAATCTATTAATAACAATCACATCGCATTCCAATCTTGAAAAGATTTTGGTAGTTTCATTACGAAATCTATAGAAATGTACTCCCATTTCTATTCAAGAATAGATAATCGATATAACCAATCTCCTGTTTTCCCCTGTCGGCAATTTAGACATTTCAGTACAAATTCTGTTACAACTGATTTCATCTGTTTCCCTAACATCAGTCAGTTCAAGTCAGTCTACATTTTTCTATCATCAGAATAAATGTTGAATTAAAGATGGCGCATTTCTGATCATACCTGTCGTTTCAGATTCGAAATATTCGGCACAAACAAGTCGGTTATTCACATACAATACAGTATCACCTACCTGATATTCTGATCGACACCCTGTTCTGATTATCTAAACCGAGTTCTGAACATTCTGATCAAACTTCTGGACTGCTTTAATTCGCGAGTTTAGCTCTGATTCGGCTTGAACTGTATATACTCTCAACGGTTCCCAATAATCTGTATCACATCTTCGACGTTGTTTAAATCAACTGCTATATCATTTTCGAATGTAATGTCCCACAAACAATATAATCTGTCTTTAATACTGTTTTAGAACAATAACAATTCTCAAGCAATTTCACAACAACAGTCACATATCATAATTTGCTAACCGCAGACAAATATGAATTTCTAACTTTTCTGCCATCGGTGTCGTCCTCAGTCACTGATCACGACCTCAACTGTGTCAAGATCAATCGGTATACTATAATCGGATATTACATCCCACAAATACAATTTGTTTCAGTCAAAACTCATATCTGAACAATTTCTGTATACACCAATTTCAGTTCTCAGATCATTCAATACAAGGTATTCAATTCAGTCAGTCATATGCCATGAGTATATCAAAATATCATAGATAAATGGCATAAAATCATCAGAATACCTCTGAACACAGGATTCATCCGCCCATAACTGAACTGATAAACAGAACTGAAGTATTTTATAGAGACACGCACAATCAGAGGTAACTCTAATTCTCAGGCAATAAATCTTCTGACTGATATTTCCATTCTTCCGATACAATCAACATCATTCTGTATGGAATTCTAACAATAATAACATTACCTGATATCAAATCAAGGCTGAAATCACTCTCCCTGATATAAATCAAACCCGGAATCTTCTATAGGAAGACTTTAGCAATTCTCCTGCTACTGGCAAATTATTCCATGATACGCTCAGTTTCAGTAATCCACTGAATACATAAGGAATTACTCCATTCTTTTCGATAATCATCGAGTCATAAATAATACAGATATCAAAGGAATTTTAAATCGAAAATCCTTACCGTATATTATTCATTCTTCGGCCATTTCAGGTCCGAATCATACCATCTCCTGGCAAGAATCTATAATAGTTCTGTACTTGTCAATACATCAATATCAATAATGCAGTCAAAATCAGACCACACAAGTACAACACAGTATAACTCAATCTTATTCTCACTTCACTGCAGTATACGATATTTACAGAATTAACTGATATCAATCTTTTCCCCCAAAAGATAAAGAAATCAATACTACAGTATATACAGACCCAACCGAATAAAGCATATATCAATGCAATTCATACAGAATCATGTATAAGATGTACGAGAATCTCCCCAATACATATGGAACAAAATCATAAAAGAACATATACCTGTCACTACATCATCAAGTGCATCTTGGATCTGTTCCTCGGTCACTACCACCAGATGCCTCTGCTCCCTGGAATCTTCGGGAATCTCTCAGTGGACATACTCTAGCAAAATGTCCTGGCTGACGACAGATGTGGCAACTTCCAGACACACCTCGGCATTGCTCTGTGGAATGTCTTCCTCCACAAGTGCTACAATAAACTCCTGCATAAATTGGGCTAGAACTACAGGAGCTAAATAAACCGCTCCCTAACTTCTTGAACTGCTTCTTTCGAGCTTTCAACTGTTCTTTCTTTTCACTACTGCTGCTACCAATCTCGATTCGGGGAGGTAGTTGCAGTGGTTTCGGGGTTGAAAGAACATACGAAGCTTCCTTTTGTCTCATCAGAACTGTTTCTGCTCTTCTAGCTCTGTTCAGAGTGTCAGCAAAATTATTCGGTTGCTTCACATTCACCAATGTACGTATTTCTGGATTCAATCCCTAGATGAACTGATCAAACATAGCTGCATCATTTCTAGCCACGTGAGGGGCAAAACGTAGCAAGGTAAAGAACTGGGCCAAATTGAAACGTCCTGCCCTTTTTATTGCTTTAAAAGTACTAGAAAATTTTTTTTTTTTTTAAACCTCACTTAGCATCGGCCGAACCATAAAATATTTTTGACATCATTTTAAAAATAAACATCCAACTGCCATTTAAAAATCCAAAGGAAAATATTTTAAAGCATAAAATTGTCAAACATTTTACCAACCTAAAAACATTATTTGAAAAGTATAGCCCATACTATAACCTCTCAAAAATCTCTCATAACATAAATAAAAGACGTAAAAATATCTTTAACATTACTTAAAATCATAAATAATAACTAGTGCGAAAACTAGGGTTGGTCCTCGGGTTATGTGCACCTTCAGTCCAGCAAAGTCATCCATCAAGACCTCCATTATCATATTCATAATCAGTATCACCTGCATCAATCACACCTAGTGAGTCTAAAGACTCAACACATCATATTCTTGATAACGAGTACTACATAATACAGTTAACATATAACAGTGAAAAATACTTGTACTTAAAATATCGTTTTCATGAAGATACATAAACTTTAAACATAAACGTTTTCGTAAACATTTTCACGATGCATAAAAACATTTTCAAAAGACATAAACATATCACTTAAACATATTCATATCCATATTCATATCAACATATTCATATTCATATCATGTTCATATCAACATAATCATATTCATATTCGTATTCATGTTCGTGTAAGTTGAATTCAGATCGTTGATTGTGACTCGTATTCTTAATCGTATTGGGCGATGGATCCATCTAAAGAAAACCACAGTACTGGGCGGCGGGGACACCAGCAACACTCTCACCGGTCAACTGGGCCTTGGCCAACGTATTAACATATTCGTATTCGTATCACGTATTCGTATCCGTATCCGTATCCAAGGAAACACGATCGTCGGGCTCCCACTGGGACCATAACCCTCACGATATTTCCAACATATTCAGTAGTCACAATCCCTTCACATCCTTCAACAGGTTATCATCACTTAATAAAAACATGCATAATATCATTTTTATTTTGAAACCAAGCATGCAACATATCTTTTAAATGTCCAATTTAAATCATAAAAAAATCATAGACATTTAAAAATCATAACTTAACATATTAAAAATCATAAACATCCATGAACATTTTAAAAATCATATATCAACGTATAAAAATTCTTAAGCATGTGAAATAATCATATTAGCATATTCAACAGCAAATAGGGCATGCCATGACGTTTACTAATTTATAGGTGTAAAATAACCGTTTTACCCCTGGACATAAAATTTCCCGTTTTTGACATTTTCTTAATTTCATTGACTATAACATGTCCCAAATAATTATTTAAGCCTACAGGAATTTTTCTATATTTTTATTTGACTTAAATTGATGACTTTTAATTTAATCTTTAAATATGACGTATTAATGCGTTTTAATCCCGAATTAAACCAAACCTTAATAGAAAATTCCCAAATTAAAAACTTAGACTTATAATAATTATTTAAGCTTAAACCTAATTTTTCATAATTTTATAAAGCTTAAAACTAGGTTTTTCAATTATCTCGTTAATTAGCATTTCGTGCGGCGATTAAATCCCAAATAAATCCAAAACTCGTTATTTTGATCCCAAATTTTAAACATAGCCTTTTCAATATTTATTCTACCCTTCCAAGTCATGAGCCACCCCTGTGGACCCTTGGATTTAATTTTAGCTTTATTATTTTTGTTTTTGACACCTTATCGCACACACCGAGCCATCTCTTAATTTACTCGAGCCACGCCTGAGCCACCTTGAGCCAAAACCTAGCCAACTCATCTAGGGACCCTACTGTTCAAGCCCAGCCCCAAAACATGACCCTAACCCGCTCAAATTCTTGCTGGAAGTCGACCCACGTTTCTGCATGTGTGTGAGTGTAGTGTCCTTGAACCATTGAACTCCTATCTAGGCTAGGACTCCTCCCAACCCTTAACCACCGAGCCAACCTGACCCTAACTGACCCTGGACCACGTCCAGACCATACCCAGACCAACCCAAGCCCCTGGACGTGAGCAGCAACCCACTGAACATGGACAGCAACCTCTCGCCTACTTGCTGTCATGAGCCTCAATCTCACGTTTTTGATGCTAGGCTTCCACCCATCGAGCCACTCCTTGAACCATCCCCTCAAGCACCCTCCTAGGACCCTAAGGACCTAACCTATCCCAGCCCAGACCCCCTGGCCGAGCCTCTCTTCCCTGCACACGCCGATCCCCCTGCGCTGCCCATAGAAGCTCTCGGGTGGAGTCCTCCTTGATAAGGACTCCTCCCCAACCCATGGTCTCGAGTCCTAGCATGGCTAGGACTCTTCCCCTGACCCATAACCATCCCTAGCTCGCCCTGGCCCCAAGCCCAGACCGAGCCAAGCCCTCAAGCCCCAAAGCCGAACCCCCTTGAACAACAACCCACACTCACGGTTCTTTCTAGTTGCTGCATACGTATTTTTTTTTGTCCAGCTTTTGTTATTCAAGTTTTCCGCTTATTTGGTGTGTTTCAAGGACCCTAAACTTTGTGTAAAACACCCTTAATCCATTCCCTAACCATGGCAGCCCTTTAACACAAATCAAACATGATTTTTGAACCAAAACACAAGAGTTTACCACACACATAGACATAGTTACGAAAATATCATGATGTGCAATTTGTTTTTCATGCAAAACACAATTAAATAAATACTATGATGTGATGGATGAGTAAAAGGAGAATTATGGCGTGCCTTTGCGTTTTAAACGCACGAAAAACCGTTGACGATTGCGAAGAACGGCGACAAAAACCCTCGGTTGAATTTTCCCCTTTGAAATTCTCGACTTTTCCTTTCAAATTGTGGTATGTGGGTGCCGTGTACTTGAGGGAAATTTTGGAGAATAGAATTCTGAAAAGTGGCGTACACAATGAGGGCTTATGGGGAGGTTTTGGCTATTTTATAGCTAATTAAACATTAATTAAGTTTAGGCCCATTAAGAATATAAATTAGGCCCATTAGTGATTAATTAAAATGTTAAAAATAGCTTTCTTAAAATAAGTTTGTGAATTAAATAGCCGGGTTGCCAAAAAGCTCGTATTTTAGTTGAAAAACCAACACCGATAAAATTTACGCCCCGGCGTATAAAATCACCTAAAAACCCCATATTTTCAAAAATAATAAAAAACATCTCCCAAATTTTAAATAATTAAAAACAACTATTTAATAAAAATCATTTTCTATTTTTCAGCCCTCGGTCTCCGTTCCTCGATCGCAATTTGAATAACCTTTAAAAATATATTTTAATGCAATCATGTAGAAAAATATATTTTAAACATGTAAATAAGCACAACAAAATTAATCCATGCAATTAAAACCATTAATTGAAATGCACAAGGAATTTAATAATTTACGCATGTGGTTTGCGTGGACCTTTAAATTTTCGGGGCGTTACACAAATACTCATCAATATTCAACTGACCATGTCTCAGATTTGCAAACTCTGCACTTTTATCCTGTCTGTATGATACGGGGAAGAATCTTTGATAGAATTCAACTTTAAAAATTTTCCACGTAATCACTGAACTACGTTGTTCTAAAGCTTCTTTGGTTACCAGCCACCAACTCCTTGCAACTTCCCGTAACTGGTGCCCAATCAGTTTAACTCTACAATCATCTGTGAAACCAAGAAATTCAAATAGCATTTCTATATCATCTAACCAGTTCTCACAATCGACTGGCGTCTCAGTACCATTCAGAATCGGCGGTTGAAACGACTGAAACCTCTTTAACTGTGTTTCCATCCGAGTTTCTGACACATCCATCTGATTAGTCGACGTACTACCTCGTTCTGGAATTCTTCGAGGAGGTATATATGATAATCACAAGGGTTAGCAATCACATGAGACAAATCCGTCTCAGTCCCTTTCCGATCAGCTTACCTCAGATCAAGAATTGGTTCTAATTCGTTCTCAAATTATACACATTACCAAATCAATTCAGATATTCAAGTAACATGTATCTTCAAAAACAGTAAAAACATACTGCACTATTAGCATATACAATGTAAGTCAACATTATAATAAATCACATGCTAGCAATCACATGCAAGGAAAGAAAACTCAATCTACCCCGCTCACTAGCCTCTATCTCAGTCTCAAAAACCTACAGTTCTATACCTATTGCTCTGATACCACATGTTGTGGGGACCCGGACGCTAATTAAAGTTTTTAATCGTTCTTAGAATTAATCAATCAATTATAATAAACATGGTCTAAATTTTTTTTTAAAATACAAAGCGGAAACGTTATGTAAATCAATCTGAATTACATACTAAATATAAACATACAAGTCATGTATTGTCTACAATAATCCAACTAGGTTCAACTACATATCAGTGCTGACTCCTAATTTACTTCTGAGCCCGGATCTCCACGCTATCAAATCCAGCTTCGTTCTCTTTTTGACCCTGATCCTGTCTCACCTGTTGTCATGCACACATACAAACAAGACAACAGCCGGATAACTCCGGTAAGAATTACATTCCCAGTATAAACCATGTATACATGCAATCATATTAACAATATAAAAGCATATAACAGGCATTCATAACATGTATCAAAATCAGAACATGAATCAAACATTCGTAGCATGTATCATAATTCGAAACATGAATCAATATCAACAATAACCTTTACTCTAAACATGTACCATAATCAGGAACATAATTCAATATCAAGCAATGAATCACTCTCCGTGATTCTCAAACTCAGACTCGAATCAGTCCTAATCTAGAGATCCCGATCGGAATAAGAACATACACCCACCTACACTCCCGATCGGGGTGGTGGTATGTTCTTATTCACGGACTTTGGCTCTTTCCATATCGAACACCAGTAATAGAAGAAACTCCAATTCTATCCACTCCGATATAGCCAAACGTCCGGTGTTTTGACCTAACCGTCACAGACTTTGGCATTTTCACCAATATCCTATCCTCTGACAATGTGCAATGTGCCAGTGACGATTCCATCAGTATCCGGCACTACTGTCACAAGATTACTCCTTCACAATTAGGCGTATCCGCTTAATGACTCAATACATAAATCAATAAATCAAAGGTATCAACCTCATACAATTGCAAATATCGATGCAATAAAGTAAAGTATGTGATTTTGGGAAACTCAAGTTAATCGGACTCGAGTTGTGCAATCCCTCATCAACATAAATTTATACCTTTGTCTTCGCGGTCTGACGAAGTCGAAGTCTCGAAGTCAAATCTGTCCATATCAATCTGAAATACAATATCGCATAGGCACAATCTCAATATGCAACTCAATTCAAAATCTATTCTGATCAATACTCAAATCAAACATAATCTGATCAATATCGAATCAAGATACAATCTAATCCATATCGACGATATCACGATATAATCGAAATCACTACTGAATCTGATCAATATCAATTTACTGATTTTCGACGGTATAACAATACAGTCTCGATATTCCGGCAATCTCAACATCATAGATATAATACCAGAACTCATCATCAGTATCAGTACAACTTATAATCTGAATAACAATACAACTCTGATATTGAATCTTAATCAAATCAACTCTGAAAATCATAACAATTACATAAACAGTCTGTTCTTCAATCTGACTTCAAATATACGATGTCCATTGTATCAGAAACACCATATAGGATTCATATTCGATTCTGAAAATATCATAATTTCAAATCGTATCTAAACGTAACAAAACTTACGTCCAGTTGTAGCTGTCGTCGCTAGGAACTCGGTGCTATACTCGGATTTGAAATCAGACGGACGGATCTTTCGTAACTTGCAATTTCTCAAATTGAAGAAAATCTCCTCGGAAGCTTTTCGATTTCCTTCGTTCTTGAATTCTGAAGATACACTTGTTATACACATATATATATACCAAGTTTCATAGTGAGCCAAATGTCGATTTTATGTTCTGCATGCCTCGCACATATGCGAGTCCTAACTCCGCGCATATGCGCCGAAAGTTCTTTCCGAAGATTAGCTACTGGACTGCTCGCGCATATGCGCGCACATAAGTCGCGCATATGCGCGAGACCTACTGTCTCGACATTTCAATACTCGCGCATATGCGCGCCTTCAGCCGCGCATATGCGCCAACTTCTCTGCCATTCTCGCGCATATGCGCCCATTCATGTCGCGCATATGCGCCAGGTCTTCTGCCACTCAAGCGCATATGCGCAGATCCTCGCCGCGCATATGCGCGAGGTGTTCTGTCCTCGCACATATTCCGTGTTTTCTTTCGTCTTTTCGGTCTAATCCTTCCCGTCTATAATCACATCAATTATCGCCAAATCATTCAGATCAATTTCAGATTACGGTAATAAAATTCTCGGGCCTTACACATGATGTCATTAAACGCCTGAAGCGTGGAAGAACAATCGGTTTCAAGGATAAAAATCCTCGAAAAAGAAAAATCATAGAAAAACACGATGATCACAAAATAGAAAATGATATTCCAGCAGAAATACATGATGATGAAAATGTTCCGTCAGAACCACAAACTGATGAGAATCGTGAAATCTCTATCAATTATATTAATACTGGAAAAATATGGAACCGAAAAGATATAAAAGAAATTGATGAGATATTTTCTTACAATGTGGCATTTGACATCATAAATGATAATGAAGATCATGAACCAAAATCATTTGGTGAATGTACAAATCGACAGGACTGGATAAAATGGAAAGATGCCATCCAAGTTGAATTAGATTCTCTAAATAAGTGTAACGTTTTTGGGCCTATAGTCCTTATATCTGAATGTGTAAAATCTGTTGGATACAAATGAGTTTTTATTCGAAAACGAAATGAGAAAAATAAAATAGTAAGATATAAAGCTCGACTTGTTGCACAAAATTTTTCTCAAAGGCCTGGAATTGATTATGAAAAACGTATTTTCCTGTTATGGATGCAATTACGTTTCGGTATTTGATTAGTTTGACGGTATCTGAAAATTTAGAAATATGTCTTATAGATGTTGTAAAAGTTTACTTATATGGATCACTTGATACTAATATATATATATATATATATGAAAATCTCTGAAGGATTTAAGATGCTTGAAGCACAAAGTTCAAAACCCAGATAATGTTATTATGTGAAATTGCAATGATCATTATATGGGTTAAAGCAATCCGGTCAAATGTGGTATAATCGGCTAAGTGAACACTTAATGAAAAAGGGATTGTAAAAAATTTAATATGCCATTGTGTTTTCATTAAGAAAACAACATCCGGATGCGTAATTATTGCTGTATATGTTGATGATTTAAATATTATTGGAACGAATAAGGAAATTCAAGAAGTTGTGTGGTACTTGATTGAAGATTTTGAAATGAAAGACATTGAAAAAACAAAGTATTGTCTGGGTTTGCAAATTAAACATAGAGAATGTGGAATATTTGTTCACCAGTCAAATTATACAGAAAAAGTCCTTAAATGTTTTAATATGGATGAATCAAATCCTTTAAGTACTCCAATGGTTTTTAGATCATTAAACATTGAAAATGATCCATTCCGTTCATGTGAAGATGATGAAGTTATTCTTGGTCCAGAAGTACCATATCTAAGTGTTATTGGTGCCTTTATGTATCTTGCAAATTGCACAAGACCTGATATATCTTTTGTTGTAAATTTATTGGCAAGATTTAGCTCATATGCAACAAAAAGACACTGGAACGGAATTTAAACATATATTCTGTTATCTACGAGGATCGACAGACTTGGGACTTTTGTATTCAAAAGATACCAATCAAAGCATAATTGGTTATGCTGATGCTGTGTATTTATCTGATCCACACAAGGTACGTTCCCAAACAGGATATGTATTTACTCGTGGAGGCACTGCAATTTCTTTGCGTTCACAGAAACAAACACTCTTAACAACGTCATCAAATCACGTCGAGATTATTGCACTACATGAAGCAAGTCGTGAATGTATGTGGCTAAAATCAATGACCGAACATATCCAAATCTCATGAAGATTATCATTCGACAAGAAGCCTGTGATACTATATGAAGATAATACTGCATGTGTTGCTCAAATGAAAGAATGATGCATAAAAAGCGACAGAACTAAACATATTTCCCCTAAGTTCTTCGCATTCACCCAAGAGCTTGAAAAAAATAAAGATATTGATATTTGTTATATTCAATCAAGTAAAAACTCGTCAGATCTCTTCACAAAGGAACTTCCTACGACAATATTCAGAAAACATATATATAACATTGAGATGTGCAATCTATGAAATTTGTAAAGAATCGTTCGTGTTAACATGAGGGAGAGTTTACATGACTGCACTCTTTTTCCCTTAATATGATTTTTATCCCAATGAGCTTTTCTTAGTAAGGTTTTAACGAGGCAGTATAAAATACATAATGAATACAATCATTGCATCATGGTCATCATAGTGTTGAGAAATAATAGTTGTGTTGAAAAATAATAGATGATATATTTGAATGTTGAAAAATAAGAGTTGATATATTTGAATGTTGAAAATAAGAGTTGTAAATATTGAAAATTAGTGTATGATGATGTATGCAATTACGTATTTATTTTTGGATTATTTTCAAAAAATTTCTATAAATTAATCTCTCAATTTGTGAAGAAAATCATAATTGAGTAAAGAAAATTTTTTATAAAATGTGTAGTTTGATAAATTTTGTGAGTTTGATATTTTTATTTTTCACTGTAAATTTTAATTTTTAAAATTAATATTCTATTAATATTTATATAATAAGTTGGACCGTTTTAATTAGATTAGATCGATTCGATCACCGATCCGATTATAAAACACAAGATACAACAACAATTGAAAAACAAGACAACCATCTTTCGAGATTGAAATTTGCGATAGCCATATACCAAATTCTCGGTAAAGAGGGATCTCATCCGGAAAATGACTTGGGAGATGCACACATGGATACTTCTTGTTCTCAACATTATACACAAGCATGCTCCACTCCACTCCAAGCACAAGTGCACATAACTTACACGCATTCTTTGATAAATAAACCGTCTTAAATAAAGTATATAATAGATGAGGCAAGCAATTAGCTAAATTAATTCTGACATCCAAAAATATAATGCATCTTCATGCTTGGAAATTTTTATGATGAATTGCCTGAATCTGTAACGACTCGCACCTTTGAAGGACGATATTCTTTGTATATGTCTGCCACAGCACCAGCTGTTTCAAGCAAATCATTCCTCATCCGAGAAATTTTTGATCCCGTATACTCTTTATATGCCGCAACAGAATTGATCAAGTCAAAGAGTTCTCGAGCACACATTTTTACTTCTTCCTCACTTTGCGCAATTGTTTCCTGCAACTTTATCTTGTATGTCTACACCAAAAGTTGAGCATATAAAAGATCAAACTCCTGTAATACTCGACCATGTGGAAACAAGAAATAAATTTCTTTCCAGAGATATTGCAAAGGTCAATTGGTTAGTGATTGGTGTTGCCGTGTTGGATTGCAGATAAATGAAAATCGGCATACCTGCAAATATTCAGCTGCTTCTTTTTCTACCATAAACATTTTCTGAGCCTCTATCTCAACTTCCTCTGCCATTTTTCTAGCTTCCCTTGCACTTCTGGATACATATTCATGTGTTTCTTTCCGCATTAAATTCATCTGGGCTTCAACCTACATTAGTCAAAGCATTCAAAGGAATTTCACGTATCATTTAGACTAAAGTCCGTTTTACACAAATGCAAGTAAAAAAGGCCTCATAAAGTAAGAAAAAGAAAATGACATCAATCACTTTGAATGGAAAAAAGAAGACCGAGCTTGGCTCCTCCCTGTTATAAAATTTAATTAACGATTCTGAATTATTTTTTTTGTTTATCACACTATGCTAAATATAAAAGGACTTCATAATCCAATTCTGTATTCATTCCAATTTCTAACTCACAGAGAAAAATATATATTTTCCCTTATTAGATCAATGAACATACATCAGTTTATATACAAGTACATCACCTTTAAAATAAAGAAACTATCCCACTCAAGAATAAATTACAGCTACAATAAAATCCCTACAAGTTAGAGATTACAATCAATCTAACCCCATAAAATCTGTTTCATATCATGACACTCCCCCTCAAGCAGCTCAATGGATGTCGTCCATTCCAAGTTTGCTAACCATTTGTTGGAATGTGTTACTCGATTGCATTTTTGCAAGTAAATCTGCCAAATGATCTTTATATGGGATGAACAATGTGCAAATCAGTCCTTTATCCAACTTCTCCTTTATAAAGTGTATGTCCACTTCAATGTGTTTGGTTCGATCAAGTTGAACAAGGTTATGTGTAATGTTAATCGGTGACTTTTTATCACAATATAACATAGGACCTACCCACTTGATTCGTATATCATCCAATATTAATTTTAATCATAACAGCTTACATATCCCAAGCACCATTTAAACTCAGACTCCGCACTTGACCTTACAAATACATCCTATTTTTTACTCCCTCATGTTAAAAGATTGCCACCCAGGAATGTGCAGTAGCCCGAGGTTGAGAACCCGCAGAGTCTGCATCTGTGTAGGCTTCCACTGTCAAGTTTTCCCTTTCTTGAACAAAAGTCCTTTCCCAGCTGTTTCCTTTAAATATCTTAGAATTCTGTTAACAGCTTTCAGATGCATTTCCTTTGAATTATGCATGAACTGGCTGGATATATTTACAACATAGATAATGTCGGGTCTTACCTTCCTACAAGTCTCTGGAAGGAATTCTTATCCATTGTTGTCTCTTCTCATGCATCACATAACCTGTGGTTAGCCTTGATTGACGTCTCAGCTGGCTTACATCCCAACATCCATGTTTCTGTCAATAAATCCACAACATAATTCTATTGTGATATTAAGATTCCCTGCTTCAAATTAGCCACCTCAATTCCTAGAAAATACTTTAGTCTGCCAAGATCCTTGATGTTGAATTCCTTTTCTAAGCATTATCTCAATCTTTGCATTTCTCCAGCATCATTCCAGTTACTGTGATATCATCCATGTATACAAGTAATGCAGTCACTCCCCCTATCTTTGAATCACGCACAAACAATGCATGATCCCCTTGACCTTGCTTATAACCCGATGCAATCATCACGTTTGTAAACCTTCCAAACCAGGCCCTTGGAGAATGTTTAAGTCCATATAGGATCTTGTTTAAGTTGCAAGCCATCCCATATTTAGGTTTAAAACTTGGGGGAACCTTCATATAAATTTCCTCTTCAAGATCACAATGCAAAAAAGCATTTTTTACGTCATACTGCTGCAAAGTTCCATCCAAAGTTGGCTGCCAATGATAATAAACCCGAATTGTATTCATTTTCGCCATCGAAGCAAAAGTTTCCACATAGTCAACGCCATTGGTTTGAGTATATCTTTCGCAACCAATCATGCCTTGTATCTTTCCACTGAACCATCTAGCTTGTATTTAACACCCGTTTACATCCAACAATTTTCTTCCCTTTAGGCATCTCAACAAAAACCCATGTTTTAGTTTGTTCCAACGCAACGCTTCCATTTCCAGTTTCACCATATTCTCCCACTCCCCGTTTCCTAATGCTTCAGTTAAATTTCTGGGAATGAGAATGGAGTGAATTGGTAAGAAAGTATGCAATGAATGTTTGGTACAAAGATCTAACTTTCTTCCCAAGTGCTACTGGTAAATCAGAATCATTTGGCACTGAAGAGGTATGGGTTGGTTCCTCGGGTATTTGTGATGTCACGGTTTCTTACTCCATTGGATTAATGGTTGGTTGAGGTTGACTGTCTTGTGGTGCATTTCAGGTGATTGAACCGTAGCTAAAATAGGAGAAGTGTCTAGTCTTGGCCATCTAGAATAAACTTGTAGTGGCTGCGTAATGTCGAGTTCGTCGTTTCTTTACCGTTTCGTCAGGGTTTGGATAATCAATGGATGTTGATAGCATAGTGAGGGGATTAGATAGGCTAGGAAATTCAAAGGAAAACTTCTCACGTTCTCTGTCTTCACCTAAATTCTCCTCCTGAAGATAGGTGCGTAATGTCGAGTTCCTCGTTCCTTTACCGTTTCGTCAGGGTTTGGATAATCAATGGATGTTGATAGCATAGTGATGGGATTAGATAGGCTAGGAAATTCAAAGGAAAACTTCTCATGTTCTCTGTCTTCACCCAAATTCTCCTCCTGAAGATAGGTACTTGGAAAATAGGATGTTGATTCATCAAATGTGACATCTGCTGAGACAAAGTATTTTTTCTGGGAGGATGGAAACATTTGTACCGTTTCTAAGCGGAGGAATAGCCAATGAAGACACACCTGGGAGCTCTGGGATCGAGTTTGCCCCTGTTGTGTGGATGAATGTGAACAAACACAACACTGCCGAAGATTCTTGGAATCAAATTGTTCGAGGCCGTAAAGTTGGGAAATAATTTAGTGAGAGTTTCTAAAGGGCTTTTAAAATCAAGGACTTTTGTTGGAAGTCGGTTTATAAGATGAGCTGATGTAAGGACAACTTTGACGCTCTCATGACATCAAGAAGGTGGCCATTTTTCCATTTAGCCACCCCTTTTTGTTGGGAGGTATGAACACAAGAAGATTCATAAACAATCCATTGCTTTTGGAAGAAAGGAGGAAAGGTTTGATTAAAGTAATCCCTAGCATTACCAGATCGAAATTTTTGTATTCCAACTTCAAATTGAGTTTTGACCACGTGATAGAAATTTTGAAAAATGGTTCTGACATTAGACTTATATTTCATGAGATATATCCAAATCACTCGGGTAGAGTCATCAATAAAAAACACAGACCATCTTGCCCCAGAAACAATAGGTACCTTTGAGGGTCCCCGAATGTTGCTATGAAAATGAGAAAATGGGACAAAAGTCTTCGTATTACTGGTTGGAAAAGAGGAACTCTTGTATTTAGCAAGCTCATATTCAGTACAATGAAAATTCTTAACAAAAGACTCATTAACCAAAGATAGAAACATAAATTTCAGAACATGAGTTGACAGATGACCCAAGCGATGATGATAAACCCAAACTTTATCTTTATTTGGAATGGCAGAAAAAAACGATAAAGGAGAGGAACTCGCAACTCTGGCAGTATCCACACAACTTTCTTTCAGATGGTAAAAACCTTCTCTTTCACTAGCATGTCCAATCTTCCTCTCCGTGCCTAGTTCCTAAAAATATACAATGAGATGGGAAGAAAATCACATTACAGTTAGAATCTTTGGTTAGTCTTTTAATGGAGACTAAGTTGGCGAGGAGGCTCGGAACATGAAGAACATTTCTAAGGGTAAAATTATCATTTATGTAAATATCTCCTTGGTCAGCAACTGTGATGGTGAATCCATTTGCTACTATAATTTTCTTTTGGCTAGGGCAAGGTTTACAGGTGATGAATTTTTTGGAGCAAAAAGTCATATGGTCGGTGGTCCCTGAATCCATTACCCATGTGTTGAGATTTTAAGCATTAAGATGACAAGAGGTAGAGGATATGCCTAAAAATGCTAGTGATCATGTACCTGGCTCCGGTGTCCGGAAGGTTCTTCAAGAGTTCCCAAAAAAATTTAAACTTCTCAATGTCTTCCTAGCTGCATGTGGGATATGGTGTGTGTTCTTCACTGCCTGAATGATGACCATTAGCCATATGGGCTTGCCCTTTGTCTTTCTCATCCTTACTGAAAAAACTCTTGTGCAGATTTGCAGGTCACCCATTCAATTTCCAGAAATTCTTTTTGGTATGGCCTGACCGCCTGCAGTAAGTGCACCAAAAAGAATCCTTCGACTGCTTGAATGGAGGCTTTGACAACACTATAGACCAATTGTCTCCTTCAAAGGGCTGTTGATGGACTGATTTTGTCACTAATGCTGATCCATTTGAGGCATGATCAATGTTGTAAATGGCGGGAGGCGGTGGCGGGGCGGTCTGTGACCGCCTACCGCCTCGGGTGCCCAGGCGGTGTTTAGGCTTTTAAATTTTTTTAAGTAATTTTTTTTTATAAATAATCATATATAATCATGCAATATAATCACAAATAGTCATCATATTTTTATTTTTGATATGTAATTAAATAATGTTTAAACATAAAAAGCTTCATACAATATAGTATCATCTAGATAATGTGCAAATAAATATATAAATGCAAACTAACAAGATAAAGATTCATCATCTTATTAATGCTATTATGCTAAGTAATATAATTACTTTATCATACAACATCTCATATCTTTTTCTGCCATTAGTCTTCAACAATAAATTAGTAATAATAGGAAAAAAGCAAATTTGATTTTTGAAATAACAAAATCTGAAATATTATAAAAAAATATGTTAAATAATAAATATATAATGCCTAACCTAAGCTTCTTATTGCTGGCGCGAGCGGGTGGCGGCGACGGAAGACAATTTGTGTGATGGGCTTAGTAGTTGATAGTAAGGAGTGAGAACCAAAAGTTCAAAAAAAAGAAAGTAGGGTGTGATTTAAATAACCAGGGCTTTGAGTTTTAAAATCAATTGAATTTTACTAGGTTTTTGAAATTAGTTGACTACAACTTAAAAATGTTGACCACCTCACCTGGCCCGCCTGCTCGCCGCCTGGCCCACCTGCTCGCCGCTTCCACCCGCTTCGACCGCCTGCCCACCGCTCTCGACAGCCTGCCCACCACCATATAGCTTGGGCCGCCTAAAACAGCCGCCCCATGCGTAGTTGGTGCTGCAGTCGAAGGCAGCCTACCGCCTAGGCGACCGCCTCGACTGCCATTTAGAACACTTGGCATAATCTTCAAGCATAACACTTCTCCTTCCTTCTTGAGTACGGATGATGGAGATGGCTTCATGCAAGGACGGTAAATCTTTCTTCCCCAAGATCTGTATCCTTAACATCAAATTCAATATCAAGCCCGGCAAGGAAATATAAATCCCCTCATTTTCAACGAATCTCTTGAGAACAGTAGCATTTGAACTGCATTTCATCTTGATACATTGATAGTGGTCCAACTCTTGCCATAAGCCCCGTAACATTTTAGAATATTCAGTTATGGTACGGGTCCCTTGCTTAGTGGCCGAGAATTTGGTGCGGATTTCATAGATCTGTGCTGCATCATGAACTTTTGAACACATTTTCTTGATGATATCCCAGTTTCCTTGGTTGTACCAAGGAACATGCATGTATCACTTATTTCCGGAATCATCGAGTTCCACAACCACGACATCACTAGGGAATTTGTTTCATACGATGCTTCAAACTTCGGGCCTTTTGAATGAGGCCTTGTGCCAAGTACATGGCTCAACTTTCCTCGTCCCCTCAATGTTGTTCGAACAAGCTACGACAACTTCAAATAATTTTTCCATTCAGTTGATACGCAGTTTGAATATTTTGCAAATAACCCATTGAAACGATGGCTGAGTGCTCATTGGAGTGCACATCGGCTTTGGAATTTTTTTCAGTAGTGTCCCCCATAACTGAGAGAGCATAAAATAAAAAATTTGGATGATTCTCAAGATCAGTACGACTCTTGTAATGACGCGAATCCTTATTTTGAATGAAGTACAAATTAAAAGATGATTAAAGGGTTGTTAATTAATCATTATTAACAGAATCAACCTGTTGGAATCCAACGAATTTAAAATGGACAACCCAATCTACATCAAATTACATTATTTCGAGAAATCCAACTAGACAAATGAGATTGTGACACGTGGCAGATAAGATTGATTCGGAATTTCTGAACTAGTCCGGATGCAGCTTATAAATGGAAGCTGATTTCTTTTGTATCTTAAACCGCTTCTTTCAGAGAGAGTTCTAGCCATATACCTTAGGTTTTCTAGTCAATTTCTAGGGCACTTTGGTGTCGGGAAGTTTCGGTGTTAGTGTCAACTCGAGGAGGGGTCGGTGAACTGAGATCGAGACATCATCAGCGGGCTGACGACGAACACAGTTATAATCCTAAAGCCTTAAATAGTGATTTAAGGATCATTATGGAGAACTTTGTAACATGTTTGGTAATTCAAGATCTAGTTTGTTAGTGATTTCATTATGTTGGTATTGTCTAGGTTCAGACGAGTAAGCTTTCTGTCATATTGTTTTAGTGAGCTACGTGATGTACTGACTGAGATATTCAAGCGTAGTATACACACTTATATGCTATATATTTATCTATTGCATGATACATGTTTTACTATTATGGCATATTATGTATAACATATCATGTTGAGCATGATATCTTTTGAGATATACCTCGTTTGTTGGGACCGCCCAACCCTATTCTGTATTGTGGACGATGGGGCATCGAGAGCTACAGTGTCCGACGGGACCCGTGGGCTCTAATGATTGGACATAGTAGGTTCACGTCTTGATGATGAGTGTGGGAGCCAAAACATGCCCAAGGCAGATAAGAGACTACACACTCAGGCGCCTTTAGACTGAGCATGAGATTCTTGACTTGATCCTTGATATCCGAGCATATTGCATTTCGCATGCATCATATCAGTTTGTATACTCGTACATTCTCGTATTGGGCGATTGTCTCTCACGTCGTTGTTTTCATCTTGAGCATCCCATTCCACGGGCAGGTCTTAGGTTGGATGGTTCGGCAACCAGAGCAGTGGCTAGAGCAGTTGGGTTTTCAATGGCGATCCAGTGGATGTTTTATTTGGTTTATCGTATTCTCGTTCAAAATTATTTTTTCGATATGATTGTATTAATGTTTAAAACTGCTGTTATTCTTCTGTTTTTGTTTGGGTCGTAAGATGATTAAGTTATTTGGTTTCCGCTGTTTAATTATTGTTACTATGTTTTAATTTTGCATGCTAATTTATTAGTCTGTTTAGTAATGGCTCGGGTAAGGGCGCTACAACTCTAATACCATGTGAATTAGTCAATTAACAGAGAAAAATATCTATTTTCCCTTATTAGATCAATGAACATACATCAGTTTATATACAAGTATATCACTCTTAAAATAAGAAAATCAATAAAAAATTGTGGCTGCAATAAAATCCCAGCAAGTTAGGGATTACAATCAATCTAATCCCATAAAATCTGCTTCGATATTCTTTTCAACAAATCCATATCTTGACACACAATCCACAAATCGTGTACAGACGCATAAATGTAGCGAAACTATCCACGAGATAAGTAGCAGCAGCTATGTTTCAATGTAATTTGCGAGCTTCAGGAAGATGCAAAATAAAGCAAGGAAAATCAAAGAAAAAATACTTTCTATATTCCAAAAACAAAGCAAACCTGCATTAAATTATTTACCCATGATAACAAATTTGCAAAAATATGTAACCTTGTAACTCCCAAGTTGAGTTTTACTTTGATCATCGACATGGTGAAAATTTTAAGAAAACCTGATGAGGAAATTCAGATTGAACAGTAGAATGGGACGCATCATAACACATCTAGTCTAGAGGCAGGATAAAATAGGTATTTCCAAATACTAAGAGCTAAACATCAGCTGCCAATACTTACTTCATTAATGTGTAATTCAAGGGCAATGATCTGCTTACGCATCTCCTCAATCTTAGCAACATTGTCACGTGAAAGTTGCTGAAGAGAAATCAATTCCTCCCATTTCTCCATTGAGCCACTTTTTATGTCCTCGGAAAAGGAGGTAAGTGCAGGTTTGAGTATCATTTTGTAATCTAATCCCAAGACCTCAAATGGAGTGGACCCCTTGGCATTCAACTGATATTGAAATCCATTTCCAAGCTTTAACCTAGAAATAATATCACGTAAATAGTGCAGGGACTCTTTAAAAATAAAGTAGCTAAACACCAGAGAGTAAAGTATTCGCGTTTTACCTTATGCAAAAGCCACATCATTCTATGTTGTTGTCATCTAGAACAATACTTTTGCAGTTATTTGATATAACAAAGTAAGGCATTTTGAATTTCTAGGATCACATAAATAAATTCCCCGGATTTATTAAATCTCGTGAAAAGACTCAATATTTTTACAAAAAGTTATAATAATAAGTTTATCTTTGGAAGCTTGTACTTGATAAATCTTCCGAATTTCATATCTCTATTATTTTACACACATCAAAGTAATTGAAAATAAATAAAAAATAATAAGAAAAGTTCTTATTTTTTCCATGACATAATTCATTGTACAAATACAAATTTTATTAAAAGATGGTAGTTTTTTGGGATATCTTTACATACATTAGTACATTAAAATTTTATTGATATAGAGTCAAAACTAATTCCTGTATATTCTCAAATTTAGAGCAAACTTTTACAGCAATCATTCTTATAACAACAATATTTTGTAAAAAAATTCAAGACTCAAGCATCCCTGAGAAACACCCTACTGCAAATTTTAGTCTGACTACTCACACCTACCATGTGTTGGATCCATTCACAACTAAACCAAAAAATGACTACATAAAACAGATTCACGCCCATATCAATATAAATATCAGAAAATGGTGACAAACACCATAAAAGCTGTGTAGGAAGGGACATCTTTATCAAGCGTTATCAAGAAGCCTAAAACAGGATTTTATGGAGGAAAACACAGGCCCTCTTTGATTTAGGTGGGAGGGACAGGGTTAACAATTTGCATGCACTTTTATATATTGTATGCTATCTAAATATCCTTAGGAAGAAACAAGGACAACATACACACTGACACAAAATTTCTTGAAACTGGAACGGTTTAAAATTACAAGGATCAGAAGTTTACTCTTTTTGAACAAAACTAGGGAAAGAAAAAATAATATTTGCAGTTCTGGAATAAATCCTACAACACCAACTTGCTTGGGCAGATAATCACCAGCCAAAGCTATATTACATGGAAATGGGAACTACTAATGGGTGTAACTGATTTAGGTAAGATATACATTAACGCCTCACGAATGCGCTCATAAGGCATAAGATCCAGGATTATGCGTCATACCGTTTTCTTACAATGCGGTGTTGATAATTTATAACAGAGAGCAGAACATCCTGGATGACAGTGTGATCAGCGAATGAAACTCTAAGATATGCCAAAAACATCAATACAGCATGCAATAGACAAATTATTTCCTCGTCTAACAAGGATATATGATTGAACATTAAAATTTTAACAACAAAGAGCGAAAAGCTGCAATTGAAGAATATTTAAGAATTATATTTGAAGAAAGTGTAAATAAGGAGCCGAGAAGAAAAACCTCCGGATAGCTTGATTGCACTCCAAGACCAACCCCTCAAGCTCCTCAAACTTGCGTCCAATCTCAGAATCAAGCTCCCAAATCTTCTCCTCCCAGCCATTCCTAGCAGCCTCTGTCTCCTCAATATCCCTATCCAGGGCCTGCAACTCCCGCTTCATCCTCTCAGCATCTCTAAAATTAATGCCCTGTTCCTCGATCTTTCTCTTCAACTCCTCATTTTCCTCAGAAATCCTCTTCCTCTCCTCCACCTTCACTTCCAACTCCCGATCCTTCTCCTCCAATTTCTTCTGTACCTCCACCAAATGCCCATCCAGCTGCTCAATAATCATATGGAACTTCATCACGTCCTTCTCCAGTGCAGCCTTCTCCTGCTCCAAGACCTCCTTTTGACTAGGTCCTGCTTTCAAGCTCTCCAATTTTTCCTCCAATTCCTTCACATTTTCCTCTAGAACTTTCACATTCTCCTCCATTTTATCCCTTCCTTCTTTCAACTCTACCATAAACTCTTCATCCAAAGCATCCACAGCCTCATCATCTCCTCTAATGTAACTTACATAACTATTTGCAGTGTACTTAAACATCCTGTTCTCCTCCAAACTCGTTGGAGAACTTTCCACATAACCGTTGTACTTGATTATCTGCACAAGCCAGTGAATTACTGCCAGCAAATTCGGCCACGAATGGGGAGTGCCGGGGGCACGTAGAGCCGACTTGTTTAGCTTCAAAGGGCATTTCAAGAATTTCAAGACTTGGTTGAGTTCCTCATCAAGCTTCTGCGCTCTAAAACCAAGACGATGGAGGAGGTACTTCAATGTTTCAGTGATGTCTTTAGCGGATGGTAGAGGGGGTTTTAGAGAGAAAGGAAGAGATTGAGAAGAGAGGTAGGCGTTAATAGTGCGGAGCGCGGAGGCTTGGTAGGATCGATCAGAAATGTTGGGAACGGCGTTGGAGGAGCGGACAATTGAGGCTGTGGAGGGGCGACTGCTGGTGAAGCTGGCGTCGGAGTCGCGACCAGGGACAGGTGTGGAGAGGAATTGCCATGGATCGGCAGAGTTAGCGGGCGTTGGTGGTGGGTGTTCGGCTGGTCGGCGGCGACCGGCGGGCCTCATCGTCGGGTATTGGTCGGCTTAGGGTTGAATTTGTTTCAGATTTCAGATTTCAGTTTTCCATTTTATATTTTTTAAATTCATAGCCCAAAATAATAAAATGGGCCCCAGATTGCTTTGGGCCTTGATCCACATGAAAATGGTTCCGGTCATCCGCCTTCCAACTTTTAATATTATTGTTGAGTTAGTCAATTGCTAGGCAAATGTACCCTTGGTTATAAAATTTTAAATATATATATTTGTTACACCAAAATTCTGCAAAACACAAGTTCTACAAATCCCACCAACAATAAAAGTTCATCAAATGTGAAAACCCAATTTCAATAAAAGCTCGTCAACTGACAAAGCCGTGAAAAAATCAATTGGCTCGAGAAGAGGGCCACATGCATGATTGAAGAAGTTTACCCACGATCAATGATTTACGATCGATCGTGGAAGATGACCAAATTGCTCAAGAGTATTGAACAAAAACGGAAAGAAAGATAAAAATGAAGGCTCGACAATTTCATCAACAAAAATACCTCTTAATTTTAGCTTAACAATATCGCATATTTCCATTATTTCCTTCAAGTTTTAACATAATCCTTCAGTTTTTTCAATTTTAGTTGTGAAATCTTTATCCCAATTCATAGACATAATTAAATTAGATGTTCATGAGTTTCTCATGCAATTTCATCATATTCCTCAACTAAATTCATAGCTTTGTGGCTGTACCAATGGAGTTAGAACCAACAAATAAATCGGGATCCACAAAGCTTGATTGAAGAAATCTGATTAATCACAAATTTATCACGATCACGTGTCTGGCACGCCCTAACAATTTTATGTGCAAACGTATTTTGGCATGTCTGGTGGGACCAATGCCTCCAAAGGTAAAGGTAAAGAGAAATACAAAGGAATTCCTAAATCACAGGGGAAATATCAGCGTTCACAAGGAGAAGACGCGGATTCTGATGGAAGATTAGTTGAGAAACTCGTACACAAGTTCGAAGAAGAGTTTGTGAAAGAGAGAGTTGCATCTTTTGTTAATCAGGGAGGTTCCTACGAGCTTCATGATGTCTATGGAGAACAGTATACGTGCTCACCTAAAAGAAATGGCTATTGTCTTTACTATTGTCATCGATGGACTTTTTGACAAAAATGAAAGAGTGAAAGAGATATTCGAAAGAGGAAAATAAGAAATTAGAGGATGAAGAGTTTAAATATACCGAAGTCAAGTAGTTCGTGGATAAAGACCAGGGATCATTCATGATGTTGGGAACATGTTTTCTCGTGTCCAAAACGCAGCGAAATTTTTAATTTGACATCAAATGATGTCTTTGGACACTCGTATGGTTTGAAGGGAAATAAAAATTCATAAGGCGTTTATAAATATACTTTTAGTTAATAAATCACTTAACACCAATTATTTCGAGATTGACGGAGATAACTCTTGTAATATTTCCTACAAACGATTGTCTTGAAATCTTCTGCGTTTAATATTTTAAACTCTCAACTTTCCATAAATACAATTTCTTGAATTTATTATCTCCAAATTTAATTATCATAAATTCAACTTCTTGAATTTACTATATCATAATTTTACATAAATTCAACTTTTTGAATTTATTGCCTCAACGAGAACAAAATATCTACTACTTGTGTAACCCTCAATAGTTCAAAGATACAGCTAATTGTGGGTTCACAATTCTTTGTGATTCAGAACATTGTTCTTTATTCAGATTTACCCTTATTTGCCTCATTCTATGTACCTACATTTGAT
Source organism: Primulina tabacum (assembly GCF_025594145.1). NCBI lineage: Eukaryota > Viridiplantae > Streptophyta > Magnoliopsida > Lamiales > Gesneriaceae > Primulina > Primulina tabacum. Next base: position 21,340,739 of record NC_134550.1, read on the forward strand.
CATGACAATGTCAGAAATAATTTTCTGATTAAACTCATCGAATCATGGTAAGAGCATCGAATAGCACCGCCTCATGATTCCTGAAACGTCCACTACCTTTTTAACTTTAAAATCCTACTAAAATTTTTTTATAAACATTATTTCGAAAATTAATAATTAAAATAACTTAACATTTTTACAAATCAAAATAATTTAACATTTAAAATCTAAGTGCATAAAAATCCCTAAATCGTCAAATAAATAAATTCAACTCCAACCTTTAACATATTCATTCTACTTCAAAATAAAACATAAAAATCTCTAATAAATTCACTAACAAAAATCTTTAAATATTTTAAATATCAAGCTAATGCGAAAAATAAATGTCCCTCGGGAGTATACTGCCGGACTCGATCCACTCAAGCGTCAGCGACTCCCTCAATAACATCATCACCTGCAGCATTCAATCCTAGTGAGTCTAATTATTCAGCACGTTATAAACATTAATAACAAATAATATATATACAAGCACATGCATTAAAATCATACTTTTTGTTGCGTGTTTTCTTGATTGCTCGCAAGCGCACAACGTCAAGTTATAGTAAAATGTATTTTCGAGTACAAGTGTTGATCCCACGAGGAATGTGTATATAAATGAATATTAGTACTTGTGATTAAAATAGTCTCGAATTTATTTAGAATAATCAATTAAAAGATTTGTTTGCAAGAATAACTAAATTGCAGATGGATTTAAATGTAACACCAATTTATAACAATTAACACTGGAATAAAAGATCTAGAGGTCCGATTTCACGCAACTGTCCACCATGTGTAAATTCTTGTAACTATGTTATAAAAATCCTTCTTATTCATTAGCCAAAAATCCTATAATTATCTACTCCCTCTCCCGAGTGTTAAGTAGATATTAGTTATATAAAAATAGATTGCAACGTTCCCATCAACAGTCTAAAATTTAATAACACATCAAGCACTAGATTCTCTATGGGCTTCGATAGCAATATAGGCCCTCCCGAACTCTATAAATACCATTGATGTATTTTTCTCATTTCTTGTTTATAATTTCCTATTCCGAGTGATAAATTGTAAACATATAAATCATTCAAATTATGGCCAATAAATTGAAAGCATTAAGATTAGAACAATACAAATGAACAATAAAAAGAACTTAAATAGCTTAGTTCATAGATTCTAACACATGGTTTCTAGTTTTGTTCCATCTTTCCTCTAGAAATAACAATTAGTTCATAATAACACAAACAAAACAACAAAACAAGGTTTTGAAACAAGACATATCAACTGAAAAATAAAAGAAAGAAGAACTTAGAACAAGAGTTGGAAGTGCTAATTCCGTCCCCGGAGTTGTGCAGCAGATTTCCAAAAACTTGATGAACTAGAGTCTTCAATCTTCTAGCAGCAGCCTCCACTCTTTCCTTGGCTCCCCAATACCCTAGATGATTAGTAAACGATGTCTTTTTATAGTCCAGACAATCCTCAATTCGTAGCACACCAATTTCTTGGACTTTCATCCGCAGCACACAAAAATACAGATTTTCCGGATTCTGTTTTTCAAGGAGTGCGGGTGCGGTCAAGAGGACACCGCGGGTGCGGTGTTGGTTCTGGTATGCCAGCGCAGGTGCGGTGTTGATTTTAGCGCGGGTGCACTGCTTTACCGCGGGTGCGGTATATGTAATAGCGCGGGTGCGCGGCTGCTTCTGTATTTTTTTTATCTTTTGCACTTTCAAATTCAACACTTTAATACTTCTCATTCTAAGCTTCCAAACTATAAAAACAAAAACAATAAAAAATCACATAAAACCTGCTCAAGAATCACAGAATTCCAAGTTAAAAACAAGTAATAAAAGTACAATAAATTGCACTTATTAAACTCCCCCAAACTTAGGATTTTGCTAGTCCCGAGCAAAATAAAAACACACAAACAAACAAGTCATGAAATATTTTTAAAAGAACTTGGCCTCAATTTAATTTAACTAACTCTTCATGCATTCACAAGTCAAATCAATCAAATCAATTTTTGATCCGGATATAATCATGCAATCAGTTAATTTTCTTAACTTCTAATCTCTTCAACTCATGTTTCAAAACATTCTAAATTGATTTCAATTTTTCCAAACACAATCAAGAGGTCTTTTTCGGTAAAAATTTGGTTTAAGTCAATATTCATTCAAGAAAGGAGTACCCAATAAATATTTGATGCAATCAAGTGTATGTAAAGTTGATCAAGGTTCGTACTCAATGGAAGTGTTTATCGATTGTCCATAGGCTTGATCCTCCCAATCCCTCTCCACTAGTATATTGGACAACTATGACTAGGTCAATAGGATTTGCAATGGTTGTAATGTTAGGCCTTGGCTTATGGCTACAAATGAAGATTAGGAATTCAAATAAGGGAGTAAGTTGAATTCTTATCTCTTTTGCATACTCCACTTTTTCTTTTATCTCCAATTTTTTATTCATTTCTTCTCCTTTTCTCCCATTTTTCTCCAACTTCTTCAATGAAACATCATTTATTTTTCTTTTCTTTTGTAGGAGAATTTCAATTTTTTTTGATCTTTTGAATTCTTACTCCCTTGAGAAGGTAGGAAATAAATGTATAAGATATTCAAAGGGTTGGTAAATGTGGGATATTTTAAAGGATATCGAATGGGGGTCTTTTACACATATTTACGTGTGCCATTCGAATTTATATAAGCTACAAAGAGGTGACAAATGATAAATTATTTTTATTTGGTAGCTTGAAAGGCTCAATCGATCCAAAAAATCACCTAACCTAAATCATAGTTTGTCCGTATTTCGCCTCGAGTGTTGTTTGGATAGTTCTAGACAAAATCTCAATTCACCAACACAAAGTAGAATCTAATCATCGTGAAAAAATGGTGTCTCAATGCATCAACCAAATACATATATATTCAAAAGAAATGTGCTTGGCTTCCAACAAATTTCAAGAACACAATTCTTTTCTCATATAGGCTCAAGAGGGCTTCAATTGAATATTTATGAACAATATAAATAGGCCCAAATAAGATCAAAGATTGCCTCAATCATATATGTGTTTGCAAAAATTTATTTCAATATTAAATGAAAATCACAGAGTTGTATAGAAATTATAAGTCTCAAACTTACCAAATCTCATGATTTTTCTCTAAATTTTTCCAATTGATTAATGATCATGAACGAAATACATGACATTTCTTCCAATACACAAATTTTGTTCATCATTGGTCATTTCAAAAATTTTCATGACTATGACACTACAAACACACAAGCAAATAACTCAAAAGTAAATAAAACACTCAAATAAAACTAAATGACACTACAAACACACAAGCAAATATAAATAACATCTCCCCCAAACTTAAATATTTGCATCGCCCTCGATGTAAATGATCGTGAAAGTTAGGGAATACACATACCTCGGGCAATGACCGTCAGTGGTCATCGCCATCCTCATCGTCTGCTCCTTTTTGTGGTGGGTGATACTCAGGCGGATCATATGCGGGCGGCCATTGCGGAGGTTGTGGAAATGGATTACCAGATGTGGAAGCTGATGGAAATTGTTGAGCCAAGACAGATGTGAAATCCATCATATAATCCATGAATGTATCGGTCCTAAACCGAAACGCGTCCATGTCTTGGCGTTGTTGGCGCATCTCCTCTTCCAAATAAGTTAATCTATCTCGCACATTTCTTGGTTGCGGTTGTGTTTGTTGTTGTTAGGCCTGAGCATGGGCACGTCTTTCAGTAGCTCTTCGGTTGAATTCTCTCTGAGCTTCACGTGTATCTTGTTGATCAGATGTCAGTGACCTATGTGGTTGAATTACCACAATGGCATTTTTTCGTTTCAACAATTCTTCGTTTGCTGCCCAAGTCACTCCCCATAATGGCATAAGTCTGTGATAAGAGAAGGGTGGAGGAGTCCACTAGGAGAGTTACCTTTTGCATAATCTAGCAAGACCTAAATCAATCGTCTTTCCTGTTAAGATGCAAAACGTCAGGATTGCCCTCTCCTTGATGACAGTAGTAGTATGTTCAGTAGGCTTAATCCTAGCCGAAATGAAGGAATACCAATCCTTCGCAACATTTTTCAGATCAGATTTGGCTAGGCTTAAATGTATATTGTCTCTCATTCGCCACTCCGCTCCCTCAATGCAAATAGTCTGAAGAATGTTATTATAATCAACTTCTTCGGTCCGATATTCTTCATATTCATCATGCATGATTGGAGGGATACCATACATTGTGTTGATGGTATGAGCATCAAAAGCTACCATCTTGCCTCGCACCAAAACTTTCAAGTGATCATGCTTAACCTTAAGGTTAGCATAAAATTCTCTTACCAACGAAATAACCGCATCCGGTGGTGGCTTGCCAAACTCCTCCCAATGCCTAGCAGTAAGCATGAATCCGATTTCAGTTCGTGGGAAGCTCAAGTCAAATCCCCTCTCTTTCACAATGCTCTTGTTTAGAATTTTAGCATAATTCTCCTCCGCCTTCTCATCCCAAAACTTGTGTGCATCATAATTTGAAGACGAGGATGCACTCTTTGATTGTTTCTTTCTTGGAGGCATTTTGTCGAACACTATCAAAGCACCAACTTCTCCTTCAATCCAATTCACTAAACTTGATGATTTTTTACTCCCCCAAACTTGTTAATCACAAGAACTACAACTCAACAATATACACACCAATCCAATCAACTCCAATCAACAATGTCAAGAATATACTCCACTAAATTTGATATTTCTTTCATAACAGATGGCACCAATAATTTCTGAATTTCAAAGCCAATATAGTATGGATTTGCTCACCTGGAGTGTTGAATTGGCTCTTGGAAGAACAAAATCGAAGCCCCTTTTCAATTCTTGGTGAAATTTTCGAGCCTCCTATCAAACCCTAGGTTTGGTGTTGATTTTTTTTTGTGGAATGAAGATGGATATTGGTTGATAAACATACCGCGGGTTCAGTGACCGCGGGTGCAGTATAAAACGTAGCGCAGGTGCGGTAAGACTACTGGAATTTTTGAATTTTCGACTTTCATCGATCGCAGGTGCAGTGTAAAACGTAGCGCGGGTGCACTAATGGTTCTGGAATTTTTCTGTTTTTGCTTCAACATCCACCGCAGGTGCGCTTTATAAACTACCGCGGGTGCGGTATGGCTACTGGAAAATTTATTTGTTTTCTGTCTTCAACCACCGCAGGTGCGGTATACTTCCAGCGCGGGTGCACTCTTAGAAATTGTTTTCCTCCTCCAATTTTAATCCTGAAAAAACACAATTGGGATTCATAATATTTGGGAAGATATAAAAACCCATTATACCAAAAATACACAACCTAAAATAAGAATACAAAAGTAAAAGCAAAACCAAAGACGAAATGCAATAAAGAAACCAAAAATTTGTGTTGCCTCCCAATAAGCACTTGGTTTAACGTCGTCAGCCCGACTATATCAATTTTGTTCATGGTGGTTCGCTCAACCCAATGATGTCAATATTCCTTACTTCGGTCCCATAGTAAGGCTTAATCCGCTGTCCATTCACCTTGAAAGTTCTTCCATCATTACACTTTAGCTCGATAGCCCCATGAGGGTACACTGTTTCCACAACAAATGGCCCTGACCAACGCGACTTCAACTTACCAGGAAACAACTTCAGACGAATTGAATAATAATACTTGTTGCCTTCGAACAATGATTTTGTCATGCCACTTCTTAGTCTGCTCTTTGTAGATCTTGGCATTCTCATATGCGTCATTTCGGAATTCTTCCATTTCATTTAGTTGCAATTTTCTGACATCGCCAGATGCTTTCAAGTCAAAGTTCAACTTCTTAATTGCCCAGATGGTCGGTGCTCCAACTCTAGTGGCAAGTGACATGCTTTTCCAAATCCGAGCCTATAGGGAGACATCCCAATAGGTGTTTTGAATGCGGTTCGATATGCCCATAGTGCATCATCCAACTTGAGTGCCCAATCCTTCCGGTTAATTTTGACTGTTTTCTCCAATTTTTGTTTAATTTCCCGGTAGGATATTTCAGCTTGTCCATTCGATTGGGGGTGATACGCTAGTGCCACTTTATGCTTCACACTGTATTTAGCCAAAAGTGAGTTGAAAATTTTATTGCAAAAATGCGTACCTTTGTCACTTATAATGGCTCTCGGTGTTCCGAACCTCGTGAAGATGTTCTTATGCACGAATTTAGCTACAACACGAGAATCATTAGTACTGGTGGCGATTGCTTCCACCCATTTTGAAACATAATCCACAGCTAATAAAATATAAGAGTTACCAAAAGAAGGAAGAAAAGGTCTAATGAAATCAATGCCCCAAACGTCAAAAAGTTCTACTTCGAAAATATTCGTCAGTGGTAGTTCGTGACGTCTAAAAATGATTCCTAACCTCTGGCATCTATCACATGATTTTACTAAGGTATAACTATCTTTAAACATACTAGGCCAATAGAAACCAGATTGCAATACCTTAGCTGCTGTTCGTGTTGCTCCAAAATGTCCACCATAAGGTGACGAGTGGCATTGCTCCAGAATTTGTTGTGCTTCGACGCCATCCACGCATCTCCTTATAACTTGGTTAGCACATCTCTTGAATACGTATGGATCATCCCATAGGTAAAACTTTGCATCGTGAAAGAATTTCTTCTTTTGGTGATAATTCAAATCTGGAGGGAGAGTATCACAGGACAAGAAGTTAGCTATATCAGCAAACCAAAGGAGTTTCGAATTTACCTCAAACAGCTGTTCATCTGGAAATGCTTCTTTTATGGTTCCTTCATCTTTTTTATCTTCAAGTTCGAGCCGTTGCAAGTGGTCGGCTACTTGATTTTCACACCCCTTCCTATCCTTAACTTCAAAATCAAACTCTTGGGGCAATAAGATCCATCTTATCAAGCGTGGTTTTGCATCTTTTTTGGCAAATAGGTATCGAATAGCTGCATGGTCAGTGAAAACAATTACCTTTGTGCAAACCAAGTAAGGTCTAAACTTGTCAAATGCAAACACTACTGCAAGCATCTCCTTTTCAGTAGTTGTGTAATTTTGTTGTGCAGCATCCATGGTTCGACTTGCATAGTAGATTGATCTAAAAAATTTATCACGCCTTTGGCCCAACACCACACCTACCGCATAATCACTAGCATCGCACATCAACTCGAAGGTCTCCTTCCAATCTGGTACTATCATGATTGGCGCTGTCACCAATGCCTTCTTGATCTTCTCAAATGCCTGCAGACAATCATCATCAAAAATAAAAGTAGATTTTTTTCAAGCAAATTACACAAAGGTTTAGTAATCTTAGAAAAATCTTTGATAAATCTACGATAAAACCCGGCGTGTCCTAAGAAACTCCTTATCCCTTTGATGTTCTTTGGTGGTGGAAGCTTTTCAATTGCAACTACTTTGGCTCTGTCTACCTCTAATCCCTTTGAAGACACTTTATGTCCAAGAACAATACCCTCTTGGACCATAAAATGACACTTCTCCCAATTAAGAACCAAGTTCTTTTCTTGACATCTCTGCAAACCGAGGGAAAGGTTATGTAAACAGTGATCAAATGAAGAGCCAAATACCGAGAAATCATCCATGAAGACTTCCATGATGTCTTCCACCATGTCTGCAAATATGGCCATCATACATCTCTGAAAAGTAGCAGGTGCATTGCATAGCCCAAAAGACATCCTCCTAAAAGAAAACGTTCCATAGGGGCACGTGAATGTTGTTTTCTCTTGATCTTCTGGTGCTATAGCAATCTGGTTATAACCTAAATAACCATCTAAAAAACAGTAGTGACAATAACCAGCAAGTCTATCAAGCATTTGATCAATAAAAGGTAAAGGAAAATGATCTTTACGTGTGGCATTGTTCAACTTCATATAATCAATACATACTCTCCATCCAGTCACAGTACGAGTAGATATTAATTCATCATTTTCATTATTTACCACAGTCATCCCACCCTTTTTAGGCACTACTTGCACAGGAGACACCCAACTGCTGTCAGAAATAGCATATATAACTCCAGCATTTAACCATTTCAACACTTCATTTTTGACTACCTCTTTCATGGCTGGATTTAACCTTCTCTGATGATCCACATAAGGAGTGTATGACTCTTCCATTAAAATCATATGCATGCATATGGTGGGACTAATCCCATTGATATCAGAAATCGACCACCCAAATGCAGTTTTAAATTTCCTCAACACTCTCAACAATTTATCTTTTTCATCTAAAGTAAGAGAAGAAGAGATAATTACAGGATATGTCGACTTCTCACCCAAGAAAGCATAACAAAGATGGCTTGGCAATTATTTCAAAACAGGGGATGAAGGTATTATCTCTGAACATTTTTCTTCTTCCAACTTCTCCTGTGCGGCTTCCTTCACTTTTGGCAACTCTTCAAGAGCTAAAAGTTGCTCTCTCAATTCCCAATCATCATCATCAACTCTACTAACAGTACTAGAAAGGCATCTTTCTAATTGATCTTCTATTGTATGACCTATACCAATCTCAACAACACAAGAGCCAATTATATCAATGCTTTTACAAGTACTTACCTCGTCGTTACCTTTAATGGCCTTATAGATGTTGAATATCACAGCTTCCCCACCAACTCTCAAGGTGAGTTCTCCTTTGTGTACATCTATCAATGCTTTTCCAGTGGCTAAGAATGGTTTCCCAAAAATCAATGGAGAATCTTGATCTTCCTCCATATCAAGTATTACGAAATCAGCAGGGAAGATAAACTTGTCAACTTTTATCAAAACATCTTCAACAATTCCACGAGGATAAGTGAGTGACCTATCTGCAAGTTGCAATGTTATAGTGGTTGGTTTTACCTCCCCAAGCTCCAAGTCCCTATAAACAGAAAATGGCATAAGATTAATACTCACTCCAAGATCACATAAAGCTTTATTAACATGAGTACTACCAATAATACAATGAATAGTAAAAATCCCTGGATCTTTTAGTTTTTGTGGTAACTTCTTTTGGAGAATGGCGCTGCACTCTTCGGTCAACTTAACTGTCTCGAACTCTTGCAACTTCCTCTTCTTTGACATCACATCTTTGATGAACTTTGCATAGTTTTGCATTTGCTCTAAAGCATCAGCAAATGGAATGTTAATGTGAATCTTCTTGAAAATCTCCAAAAATTTTGCAAATTGATCATCAATAATCTTCTTCCTAAATCTCTGTGGGTATGGAAGAATCGGTTTCAGTATAGGAATCCGTTCAACTTCAGTTTCAATCCGAGACTCCTCAACCTTGTTCTCCTTTCCATTTTCACATTCATCTTCTTCAACTCTCTTCTCATTTTCCTCATTCTTTTTGGATTTTTTAACCTCAAGTTTTCTTCCACTTCTCAAAGTTACAGCTTTGCATTGTTCCTTTGGATTCACTTCTGTATCACTTGGGAATTGACCTCTATTTTGATCTCTTAATGCATTAGCCAATTGTCCAATCTGTGTCTCCAATGATTTCATTGTGGCACCCATATTTCCCATGTGAGTTTCCATGCCATCAAGACAAGATTCAGTCCTAGCCATCCTTTTATTAGATTCAGCAACAAATGTCCCAACTAGATCCTCAAGTGAAGGCTTTCCTTCCCCCTTCAATGTATTGAATCCCAGTGGAGGATTCAACACATTCTTATTATTAGCATACGAAAAATTCTCATGATTTCTCAAACCAGGATGATAAGTGTTAGGGGGAGGGTTACCTTGATAGCCTCCGTATCCACCAAAATTCCTATTGTTGATATAATGAGCCTCATCAGGAATATGTGGTTCGTCAATAACAACCGATGCATTTTCAACCTCTGGTGTACTAGCTTTATTCATGGCTGCAATTTGAGTTGTTAAAGCTGAAACTTGTGCGGTCAGTGATGTAATAGGATCTACGGCATAAATTCCATCTGGTTTCTTTACTCCTGACCTCTCAGACGGCCACTGATAACTTTTAATGGTCATCTGTTCAAGCAAATCATATGCTTGATCAGGTGATTTGGCAAATATCGTGCCACCAGCTGCTGCATCCACAGTGCCTCTTATTTGTCCATTCAAACCATTGTAAAACAATTCAATTTGTACCCAATCTTCAAAACCATGGTTTGGACACCTCCTCAACAACTCCTTATACCGTTCCCATGCCTCATATAATTGCTCAAAGTCAGTCTGCCTAAAAGGACTTATCTCAATTTTCAACTGTTTAGACTTCGCAGGTGGAAAATATTTAGCAAGGAACTTGGTTGTTAACTCCTGCCAAGTAGTGATACTCCCTAAAGGAAGCGATTGAAGCCATTCTCTTGCTTGGTCCCTAAGAGAAAAAGGAAACAAGCGCAATCGAATTATATCATCAGGAACACCATTTATCTTTACCGTGTCAGTGATTTCAAGGAATGTTCTGAGATGTAGATGAGGATCTGCAGTAGCGGCTCCCCCAAATTGGTTATGTTGAACCATGTTTATCTATGCGGGCTTGAGCTCAAAGTTGTTTGCATTAATAGTCCCTCGTGCTATGCCCGAATAATGAGCATTTAGTACCAGCCTAAAATGATCTCTGATGGGTATTGCAGGGGGTGGATTTTCATTATCTCTGTTGTCAGCCATTGCTTGAATCTCGTCTCTTCTCTCCTTTCTTAATCTATTTACGGTTCTTTCGATCTCGGGATCAAAGATAAGCAAGTCAAGATTTTGCGATCTTCGCATGCACTGTCAAACAAAGATAAGAAACAAATCAATTTGTTTTTAATGTAATACAATAAAAACAGCTCTAAATTAAAATCAAGACTAATTGGTAACAATACTAGCATAAATTTAAAATAAACACTCCCCGGCAACGGCGCCAAAAACTTGTTGCGTGTTTTCTTGATTGCTCACAAGCGCACAACGTCAAGTTATAATAAAATGTATTTTCGAGTACAAGTGTCGATCCCACGAGAAATGTGTATATAAATGAATATTAGTACTTGTGATTAAAATAGTCTCGAATTTATTTAGAATAATCAATTAAAAGATTTGTTTGCAAGAATAACTAAATTGAAAATGGATTTAAATGTAACACCAATTTATAACAATTAACACTGGAATAAAAGATCTAGAGGTCCGATTTCACGCAACTGTCCACCATGTGTAAATTCTTGTAACTATGTTATAAAAATCCTTCTTATTCATTAGCCAAAAATCCTATAATTATCTACTCCCTCTCTCGAGTGTTAAGTAGATATTAGTTATATAAAAATAGATTGCAACGTTCCTATCAACAGTCTACAATTAAATAACACATCAAGAACTAGATTCTCTATGGGCTTCGATAGCAATATAGGCCCTCCCGAACTCTATAAATACCATTGATGTATTTTTCTCATTTCTTGTTTATAATTTCCTATTCCGAGTGATAAATTGTAAACATATAAATCATTCAAATTATGGCCAATAAATTGAAAGCATTAAGATTAGAACAATACAAATGAACAATAAAAAGAACTTAAATAGCTTAGTTCATAGATTCTAACACATGGTTTCTAGTTTTATTCCATCTTTCCTCTAGAAATAACAATTAGTTCATAATAACACAAACAAAACAACAAAACAAGGTTTTGAAACAAGACATATCAACTGAAAAATAAAAGAAAGAAGAACTTAGAACAAGAGTTTGAAGTGCTAATTCCGTCCCCGGAGTTGTGCAGCAGATTTCCAAAAACTTGATGAACTAGAGTCTTCAATCTTCTAGCAGCAGCCTCCACTCTTCCCTTGGCTCCCCAATACCCTAGATGCTAAGTAAATGATGTCCTTTTATAGTCCAGACAAGCCTCAATTCGTAGCACACCAATATCTTGGACTTTCATCCGCAACACACAAAAATACAGATTTTCCGGATTCTGTTTTTTAAGGAGTGCGGGTGCGGTGAAGAGGACACTGCGGGTGCGGTGTTGGTTCTGGTATGCCAGCGCAGGTGCGGTGTTGATTTTAGCGCGGGTGCACTGCTTTACCGCGGGTGCGGTATATGTAATAGCGCGGGTGCGCGGGTGCTTCGGTATTTTTTTATCTTTTGCACTTTCCAATTCAACACTTTAATACTCCACACTCTCATTCTAAGCTTCCAAACTATAAAAACAAAAACAACAACAAATCACATAAAACCTGCTCAAGAATCACAGAATTCCAAGTTAAAAACAAGTAATAAAAGTACAATAAATTGCACTTATCACTTTTTTCAAAATAAATTTTTAAGCATAAATAAAGCGTAAATCGTAAAATAAAAAAAATTTCAATTATTTATTATTTTGGATGAAGTTTGATCCTTGAAAGTGACTAGCCTTTTATCCTCTGGTCGACTGATCAGTCTTAGCCAACCATTGCGCATGAGGACGAGCGCTAGGCATCAACGTAATATAGAAATACGATCGTCGGGCTCCTTCTGGGGCCTTTTACCGTATTCGGGCTCCCTCTGGGGCCTTTTCCCTTACGATATTCCCAAAAATCATATGCCATATCCTCTTTGTCACACTCAATTCACATCCTCCAAATTTTTTTTTTCCTTTTTTAAAATCATAAAATATCATGACTTTTCAAAAATAGCATTTTACAGTAAAATTTACACAGCTTTACCATAAATAATAAAATCTCTTGTTTTCATCATAAACATCATAAAAATATCATTTACCATAAGTTATGACCCTCCGGCACTGTAGCGTCCTTACCCGAGCCACTACTAAACACACTAATAAACACGCAACATTAAACTTAATAACAATAATTAAACAGCGAAAATCAAATACTTAATCATCTTACAACCCAAACAAAAACATAACAAATAACGGCAGTCTTAAACATTAATACAACCATAACGAAAACATAATTCTGAACGAGAAAACGATAAACCACATAAAAACCTTCACTGGATCACCACCGAAAATCCAACTGCTCTAGCCACTGCCATGGCCGTTCGAACCGTCCAACCTAAGACCTGTCCCGTGGAATGGGGTGCCCAAGATGAAAACAAAGACGTGAGCGACAATCGCCCAATAAGATAATGTACGAGTATACAAACTGATATGATGCATGCGAGATGCAATATGCTCGGATATCAAGGATCAAGTCAAGAATCTTATGCTCAGTCTAGAGGCGTCTGAGTGTGTAGTCTCTGATCTTCCCTAGGAATTTTTTGGCTCTCACAATCATCATCAAGACGTGGACCTACAATATCCAAGTCATCAGAGCCCGCGGGTCCCGTCGGACACTGTAGCTCTCGATGCCCCATCGTCCACAATACAAAATAGGGCTGAGCGACCCAAACAAACGAGGTATATCTCAAAAGATATCAATCTCAACATGGTATGTCATGCATAATATGCCAAAGCAATAAAACATGTATCATGCAACAGATAAATATGCAGCATATAAATGAGTATACTACGCTTAGATATCTCAGTCATTACATCACGTACCTCACTAAAATAATCTGACAGAAAGCTCTGAACCTAGACAATACCAACATAATGATATCACTATCAAACCAGATCCTTAATTATCAAACATGCTACAAAGTTATCCCTAATGATCTTTAAATCATTATTTAAGGCTTCAGGGTTATACCTGCGTCTGTCATCAGCCCGCTGATGATGTCTCGATCTCAGTTCACAGACCTCTCCTCGAGTCGACACTAGCTCCGAAACTTCCCGACACCAAAGTGCCCTAGAAACTAGCTAGAAAACCTAAGGTATAAGGCTAGAACTCTCTCTGAAGAATGCGGTGTAGGAAACAAAAGAATTCAGCTTCCATTTATAGGCAGCATCCGACTAGTTCAGAAAATCCGAATCAGTCTTATCTGGCGCAAGTTAGAATCTCATTTGTATAGTTGGATTACTCGAGATAATGTAATCTGAAGTAGATCGGGTTATCCCTTTTTAAATTTGGTGGATCCCAACAGCTAAATTCCGAATTAAAAATTCCTTAATAGTACTTAATTTACAACCCTTTAATTATATAATAATTTGTACTTCATTCAAAATAAGGATTCAGGTCATTACATCATCCCCTCCTTACAAATATTTCGTCCTCGAAATCAGAACTGAAGTACAATACAACTGAATAAAATACAACTCAAAACAAATGTGGATACTATGAGCGCATACGACTCTCTAACTCCCAAGTCGCTTCTGCAGTACCTCGGCGTTGCCATTGCACTAGAACAAGTGAAATGGTCTTGTTTCTGAGCTTTTTCTCTTTCCTACCCAGGATTAAAAGCGGCTGCTCGACATAAGTCAAGTTTTCTTAAAGTTGAACATCTATCGGATCAAGAACGTGTAACTCATCTGCTACATACCGTCGTAGCAACGATACATGAAAGACGTTATGAATGCTGGACAGATACGACGGTAAAGCCAATCGATACGCCAAATTTCCAACACATTCCAAGATCTCAAAAGGTCTGATGAATCTTGGTGCTAATTTTCCCTTGAGTCCAAATCTCATCACCTTGCGGAATGGTGAAATTTTTGAGGAAAACTTTTTCCCTTGACTGAAACTGTAGAGATCTATGCTTGGTATTACCGTAACACGATTAACGATATTGTGCAGTTTTAATTCTCTTCTTGATCAATTCCACTACGTCAATCGCTTGTTGCACTAATTCATGTACTTGCACTTGTCGTTCTTCTATTTCGTCCCAAAACAACGGAGTACGACAACGTCTACAATATAATGCTTCGAACGGAGCCATACCAATGCTGTTGTGGTAGCTATTGTTATAAGCAAACTCTACAAGCGACAGATGATCATGCCATGCCGGTCTAAAATCCAAAGCACAAGCACGCAACATGTCCTCGATTGTCTGAATAGTCCTCTAAGACTGACCATCGGTCTTTAGATGATAGGCAGTACTCAGACTCAATGTCGTTCCAAACGATTTTGAAAACTTCCCCAGAACCTTGAGGTAAAGCGTGGATCTCTGTCACTGACTTTACTTGTTGGCACACCAAGATATCTAAGAATCTCTTGGATGTATAGTCTTGCCATGCGATCAAAACTATATTCCCAACTATACGGAATGAAATACGCTGACTTAGTCAGTCGGTCCACAACTGTGGGGCCCTGGGTCCGACATCTATTATTAATAATTATAAATGTAACAACCCAAATGATTTAGTAAAACACATATTTTGTGGTTCAAAAACCAACATAAACATCGTCAAAATAATTTAAAGGTCACAAATATTTGAAATATAAATTTTAACATACCAAAATAAAGTAGTGAACCAAAGTAATCCCAAACATCATCAAATAGCTCCTAAGACCCGAGAATTCCACTCTAATTCGTATCTCCTCGCCTGGAGCTGGACTCTGGCATCCCAAGCCTCGCCTCACCTACCGTCAAGCACATGAAAACAAGAGGTAGCCGACGTGCCGGTGAGTATAAATCTAGTATGATACAATCGATAACATATGATAATTAAAATGACAAATAAATCATATGAAATTCATAAAGATGCAATATAAGGCAATGCATGATCACAAGCTGTGGGCTATCAATAAATCTCAAGATCAAGTGAATCATCTGGTCATAGGGTACCCAAGGGAAGAGAATCCCCCATCAACATCCACTCACTCATCCGCTCGAGGTGGGGTGCTGTGTTCTACAATCCCAGGACTATGATGCACCTATAGAGAGTGTTCAGGCCATAGCAGCGACCTCCGCATACACTATGCCAACTCAACTATAGCCCCATACGTCCAACAAATAAATAAATCAAGGCGACCTCTGCCATATCAAATCTGAATCGACAAGTGGCTCAATATGCAATGTAATGATGCAAATCAATATCATCATCTCGATATCATAATAAACTCATCTCAAAGCCACAATCATCATCAAATCACAAGTAATTCATCGAGCCATAGAATTTTCTATTTAAAATAAAAATGATACTTTTACCTCGTATGTTACTGACGATAACATACCTTTCGAATATTACCAACGAGAGATCAAAATATATGGTTGAGAAGTCTTGAAGCCTCGCAGTCTACTCGATTCGCTATAAACCAAATTAAAGTAAAGAATCTTGAGCCAAGCCAAATCAATACTTTAACCGAATCTTCAATACATAAATCAAGAACTCGTATTATTTATCAACACAAATAAATTTTGTACAAAATTCTTAATTATTTTAATACTGCTTTAAATCAAGATATGTAAATTGGATATGCAAGAAAACTCAATGTCCAACAATTCTTCTTCACAAACTTTTGTCAAATAAAGTCGTTTACTTAGTGGTTCTGAAACATACAACATAATTCCCATGAATTCTGCGTCAATACATTTCTGGCACACTTTGGTATTTTGAGCATAACTTCCTCAATATTCAATGGCATCAAGCTAATTTGGTGTCATTTCGAAGACAAGGCAATGTTCTATAACATTCATTTGAACACCAAATTCCAAATCCCAACCAATAAATCCCAGAATTCGGATAAACAGAAGGCATGTACACAAATCTGCACTAACTCGGATTTCCAGACCAATTTTAGTAAAAATCACATATCTCTCTCCTTTCTTCATGGAATTGAGTGATTCAAGAACCAAATCGAAGCTAACTCGATTATCTAAAAGTTTGATGAAGACTATAACATCAAAATCCAAATATAACCGTCCCATATTCTCAAAATACAGTAGGCATAAAAACTGATCTTGCACATAAACAAGAAACCATGCTGATATCTAACATCTCAATATCTTAAATATCAACTTACATATCAATTCTAAATTTCAACCCATTTCCAAACTTGAATAAAAATGGGAAATACTTACATCCTCGTGAAGCCCGTGATGAGAGGATCACAAATCAGCCTTCATTTCATAATTTTCTTGAGCATATCTCCCATAAAATTAGAAAGAAGTTTGAAAATGGATGAGGGTTTACGTGGAGGAGGAGGAAATGATTGGTGGAGGTGAAAGTGGACTTAGATACTGATTTTTTGCGTCTGTAGCGCCGCAGTACCACTTTTCAGTGCCTCAACGCCAAATTTGCGCAAAACTAGCGCCTAGGAGCTACTATTCTAGCGCCGCAGCTCTTGAATAGTAACCGATGAACAGTAACCTTTTTTTTTAAAAAAAAAATTCGGACATTGCAATTCCTCCCCTCTAAAATTAGATTTTGTCCTCGAAATAAAATCATCAATTTCAAGTCTACGATGTAATGATCCATACTGAAAGTAAGACCGAAAATAGAAGCATACTTCATTTGAATAACTCTGGATATTTATGTCTCATATTGTCTTTTAATTCCCAAGTTGCCTCCTCGACACCATGTCTGTTCCACTGTACTTTAATCAACGATATCAATTTTTCTGAGTTGCTTATCTTTTCTGTCTAGAATTTGAATCGGTCTCTCAATATAGCTCAAAGTCTGATCTAACTCAACCTCATCGAGTGGAAGTACATGAGAAGGATCTGGATGATATTTCCTTAACATAGACACATGAAAAACATCATGAATACCTGATAACGTAGGAGGAAGAGCTAATCTCTAAGCCAAATCACCAACACGTTCCAAAATCTCATACGGACCTATGAATCTCGGTGATAATTTAACCTTATTTCCAAATCTAACTGTACCACGGAAAGTAGATATTTTCAGAAAAACTCTATCACCTTTCTCAAAAATCAATGGTTGTCTCCTGATGTTTGCATACTTAGCCTGCGTATCCTGAGCAGCTTGCATACGACTCTGAATCAATTTCACCTTCTCTGTCATATCTCTTATCATATCAGGTCCTACAATTGGTGCTTTAGATAAATCGTCCCAATACAGAGGAGATCGACACTTCCTGCCATATAGTGCTTCAAATGGTGACATTCCAATGCTCACTTGATAACTGTTGTTATAAGAAAACTCGCCAAGTGGTAACGAATCCTGCCAACCAATACCAAAATCCATCACTGCAGCACTCAGTATATCATCTAATGTCTGAATAGTACATTCTGACTATCCGTCTGTCTGAGGATAATATGCTGTACTCAAATGCAAACGAGTACCAATGGCCTCTTGTAAACTCTGCCAAAAATGAGAAAACAATATGGGATCACGATCTGATAGAATGGACTTAGGCACACCATGCAATCTCAAAACTTCTTTGATGTACAATTTGACCATTTGATCATGCCTATATATCATCTGATAAGGAATGAAACATGAAGACTTGGTTAATCTGTCAACGATAACCCAAATTGAATCGCAACTCCTCGACGACCTCGGCAATTTCGTAACAAAGTTCATGGTGATATGGTCCCACTTCCATTCTGGAACCTTAAGGCTATGCAAAAGAACTGCTGGTCGCTTCTTTTCTGCTTTCACTTGTTGACAATTCAAACAACGAGATACAAATTCTGCTTTGTCAGATTTCATTTTTTTCCACCAAAATTGTTTCTTCAAATCATCGTACATTTTTTACTTCCAGGGTGTACACTGAATTTACTGCAATGAGCATCATGCAATATATGTATTCTCAACTCTGAAATATTAGAAACTACAATACGATCATTCACAAACAAAATACCATCATTATTGACCTGAAATTCTGATCGATGTCCTGATTTGACGAGTTCAAGTGACTTCTGAATGCTTTGATCTAACCTTTGGACCTTTCTAATTTTGACAAACAACTCTGGCTCTGCCTGAATCATAAACACTCTTACAGGTTGAGTATCTACCAAAAAATCCAAAGCAGAAAGACAACATTATTCTACTAAATCAGAAATACAGCTAGTGATCAAGGACATATTGCATACTTTTCTACTCAAAGTATCGGCTGCTGCATTAGACTTGCCTGGATAGTATTTTATTTCGCAATCATAGTCTTTCAACAAGTCTAACCAATGCCTCTGTCTCATGTTCAGCTCTGCTTGTAAAAAGAGGTATTTCAAACTCTTATGATTAGTGAATATCCCAAATGTCTCCCCATACAAGTAGTGACGCCAAATATTTAAGGCAAAAACCACTGCTGCTAGTTCCAAGTCATGCACTGGGTATCTAGACTCATGTGGCTTCAACTGTCTAGAAGCATAGGCAACCAGACGACCATGTTGAATTAAAACACAACCCAGTCCTTGATGTGAAGCATCAGTGCAAAGGCCATTCTTGCTTGAAAATTTGCGGAAAATTAAAAATTTTCTTTTTAAAAGAACTTAAATGGCCTCATTCATAAAATCACTGGTGAATCAAGTTCAATATCTCAAAATATTGCAGCGGAAGAAAATAAAGTTTGCCAAAAATCACAATTTAAAAATATCCAACGACTGATAAAATGTTTGCGGAATAAAATAACAACTGCTGCTCTGAGGTACTCGGGTGCCACTACTGCCGACCCAAGCTGGCTCACTGGTCCCCGCCCTCGGCCCTGGCCTCATCAGTACCTACAACAATCAAGTCTAGTGAGCCTAAAGACTCAGCATGCATATATCGCAGGTAACGAGTAAAAATCTGAATTAAAATATGCATGAGTTAACATATTCTGTCCTGAGGCATGCTGAAAATAATCTGTACTGAGCAATTATAATACGTGCATAACTGAACTGATAATCACAGAAAAAAAATGTTTGCTCCTTGGAGCCTGTACTGAAATAACTGATAAAATTTTCTGTTGAGATTATGTTTTACGCCTGTGGCCCCTGCACTAAGCTGAACTGATCGGTAACTGGCTACCGGGGAGGCTGAAACTGAACTGAGCTGGCCGGTCACTGGCGACCGGGTGGTACCATACTGAACTGATCGGTCACTGGCGACCGTATAAAATAACACTCCCACATAGTGAATGAACCACAAGCCATATCGCATAAATCTCAAAAATAATCATTTTCTATTTAATGCACGTAAAATAATTAACTGGCATAATGAAAATGTCCCGTAATTTTACCAACTGGATTGGATTGGATCGTCCCCAGGCTCGCTGCAACCTAACTGTGCTATGAAAAATATGCAATAGCTTAAACATGACCAACTACGCAATTTACGTTCAAAAGATGCGACTATGATGCCTAATGACTTCGCATTTAATCATGACTCCGAGCCAACCTGAAACGACACCGAACCGACGTATAGTCATGATTAAAATACGCTGAAAAATCATAAAATAATGCTCCTAAAATGATAGGGTCGAAATCTAGGTGGAATGGAGGCCAAAACACGAAACGCTCTTTCGAGAGTCAATTTGGCACATCGCACCGTAAATTCTCGTACGACCTCAAAAATGATCCAAATGACAAACGGTCAAAAACATGACCTTCCTAACTCAATGAGGCACTGTCCAGTCCAAGGCCATGGGCTAAAAGCCAACCAAGAACTCGAACGAGCCACCGAACCGACACAGAAACTTGCTGTAATTTTCCAGCAGCTGCAACCTTGCTTGCATCGCGTCGTCTGCGAGACTTTTGGCCATTGGGGCTTGAACCACCGACCAAATCCTCTCCACAACGTCCCAAGGAGTGATTTGAACCATGGCTAAGGGCCCTAGGCCAGCCACAATCCGCGTCACACCATAACTTAGCCGAAACTCCAACCGAGAACCAACGTGCATGCGTGTGTAGTGTTTTGCTTAGATCGATGTCTTGCGTCGTTCCAGTGGCCATTTGATTGACCATGGAACGATCTAGACATATAGGGGTATGGTATGAACCATGGTTAAGGGCCATAGGCCAACCAAGATCCACATCAAACCACACAATTCGAAAAACATGATGCTGTCAAAAGAAGGGAAACCGAGAGAGGAGGGGCCGTTCTTGTTGTTTATTTAAAAACCGATGAGCCATGGACCAAGCCACCAAATGGGCAACTTAGTCACATCTTAGACATGCTAGGGGAGTGATCCAACCATGGCTAAGAGCCCTTAGGGCAGCCAAGATCAGATCCAACCCCTTGACATAAAAACTGAAATTTTCGAACACATGAGAAGCAATGGGAAAGTTGCTGTCATTCTGAATTTCCAGCGAGCATGGGGTTAAAAAAATGGAAAAACGTGGTTCTAATGCATCCTATTACATGTATATAGGTCGCCTTGGCGGCCTGGAATCGAACCAATCACCTGAAACAACAAAACTCAGAAAAACGTGAAGCTTGTCATAAAAGGGCCGAAATCTGCATGCATTAATTTTCTGAAAATTCTATGATGTATTTCGGTTTTTGCATGATAAAACATGATCATGTACTGAAAAATAATTGATAATATGACTTGATTGAGGTTTGAAAGAAATCTAGACATGCCTGGTTTCGTTTCGAAAGAAAACGAACGAAACGACGACGACGCGGCACGGAGGAGATGGAGCGCTTTGTTGTCTACCTTTCTTGCTCTCGATTTTTTTTTCTTTCCCTCTAGCTAAGACTCACGATTTTTTTCACACAAACGGGGCTCTGAATGGTGCTGAATTCGGTGGTGAGGGAGGGAGAAAATGGTTGGGGAGTGAGATAAGATGGGTGCAAAATATAAGGAAGAATCAAGACCAAGTCCACTCTCCTTTTGAAATTTGAATTATTGTTTGATATCAAGTCTACTTGGGGATGAGGTGGCCGAATTTATGCATGGTAGTCTAGGTTAGAATGAGGTTAATTAATAATTTAATGGTGCTCCCAAACAAAAATAATTATCCTCCTAATGAAATACCAAGAAGGGGTCAAAAGTGATGAGTTGGCAAATGAATCTTCTAGCAACTAAGGGTGGCCAAAAATGCATAATAAAATAAAGGGGAAATGTTGTTTATTTACTAAATCAATAACTCTTAAAAGCCTCACTAATCCCTTAAATAATTTAGTGAATAAAACCATTAATTATGCAACTTAAATGAGCTTATTTCTTAATCACCTCAAGCAACTTAAATTAATTCCTCAAACCTCCTTTTTAACTTAAATGAACTTACTTGCTAGCTAAATTAACTTCTGGAAATATTTCTCGAATCTTAAATTCTATCTCAAAACTCCGACTCCAGTCCGGCCTCACTGAAATAACTGAAATGCTAAAAATCAAACTACTGAACTGAAATAATAAAATAATTAACTTCAAAGAAATGAATTTAAATAATCATGCAATGAAGTCAATTAAATTTAAAAATCTACAATTATGCATGACTTATACCTAGACTGATTTACGGGTTCTACAATCAGTGTGCACTGTAAATCCTCCTACACTTGATGGGATAGTCAGAACTTGCGCACTAGTCAATATTTGCTTAAGTTCAACAAAACTAGCCTCACATGCCTGTGACCAAATAAATGGTGCATTCTTTTGTGTCAGTTGGGTAATTGGCCTCGCAATATTTGAAAATCCTTCAATAAATATGCGATAATAGCCTGCCAAACCCATAAAACTACGCACTTCAAGAACTGATGTCGGTCTAGACCAATTGATGACTACCTCAACTTTACTCGGATCAACTGATATACCAGCACTTGAAATCACATGTCCAAGGAAAACCACTCTATCCAACCAAAACCCGCATTTGGATAACTTAGCGTACAACTTTTCAGTTCTCAAAATTTGCAAAACAACTCTCAAGTGCTCGGCATGCTCAAATTCAGATTTCGAATAAATAAGAATATCATAAATGAAGATCACAACAAATTGATCTATATACCTTAGAAACATATGGTTCATCAAATCCATAAATATTGCAGGTGCATTGGTCAACCCAAAAGGCATAACCAAAAATTCAAAATGCCCATACCTGGTACGAAAAGCAGTCTTAGGCACATCTGCCTCTCTAACTCTTAAATGGTGATATCCGGATCTTAAATCAATCTTAAAATATACTGAAAAACCCTGCAACTGGTCAAAAAGATCATCAATCCTTGGCAAATGAAACTTATTCTTTACTGTGGATTTATTCAACTGTCTATAATCGACACAAAATCTCGTAGACCCGTCTTTCTTCTTCACGAATAAAATCGAAGCACCCCAAGGTGAAACACTTGGTCTTATATATCCTTTAGCCAATAGATCCTCAAGTTGTTCCTTTAGTTAATTCAGTTCAATTAGCTCCATCCTATAAGGAGCTCTAGAAATAGGCTGTGTACCTGGCATCAACTCAATGTTGAACTCAATCTCTCGGACTGGAGGAAATCCTGGAATCTCATCTGGAAATACATCTAAAAATTCACTAACAATTGGAATATCAGCCAATTTAGGTACTGACCTTGAAATATCAATTGCATAAACCAAGAAACATTCTGCTCCTTTATGCAACAAATGAGTCATGGACAAAATTCACAACCACTTATCATTTCAGCTGACCTCATCACTTTGCCCAGTGGAGTAGAAATAGATAATGTAGATGATAATGACATAGAAAGCAATGAATGCAAAGAGACAAAATGCTCAACTATGAAAGTATGTGATGCATCAGTATCCATCAAAACATAAACATGATAACTTGAGAGAAAACAATTACCTGCAATGACATTATCTGGAGCATTATGTGACTCATTCTCAGTGAGTGCAAAAACTCGGGCCTGCTCTCTAGGTGGTTGTCCTCCCCTGTGGCTACCACTCTGTTTGTTCTAATCTGACTGGTTTGACTGCTGATAGGAATGAACTTTAGGTGTCTGGCGGTTTTGGTGAGGTGTCTGTCTCGATGATCCCCCACTCTGAGATATATCACTGCCACGGTTAGGACACACTCGAGCATAGTGTCCCACCTGGTTACACAAGTGGCAAGCTCCCGAGACTCCTCTACACTGATCAGTATAATGTCTACCACCACACTGACCACAAGTCGGACCTGAATAACCAGTACTCTGAACTGAACCAGTCTGTCTTGATCCACTAGAACTCGAAAAATTACTACCATGCCTCTTAAATTTCTTGCCTCTAGCCCTAAACCGCTCTCCTATGTTGCCACTGTTACCGCCACTATTACCCCGTCTGAATTGCTGTCGATAATGTGACTGTTGGGGTTGTTGCATATACTGAGAACATATATGTCTAATGATTCTGGTTTCAGCTCCCTTGGCTCGATCAAGAACCTCAGAAAAAAATATTAGGCCTTTCACTATTTACCAAGGTAAAGATATCTGGGTTAAGAGCATTTATGAAGTGATCAACCTTAGCTTCTTCATCGGATGCTACATAAGGAGAAAATCTCAGTAAATTAGAGAACTTAGCAACATAGTCCTCAACATTCAGATTTCCCTGGTTTAAATTTGCAAACTCGGCTCCTTTATCTTTCCTGTAAGAGGTAGGAAAGAAAGTTGATAAAATTCAGATTTAAAAATATCCCAGGTAACAATCGTACCTCGACCCTCTAAAGCTTTCTTATTCATAAGCCACCAACTCTTAGCATCATTCAATAACTGATGAACAACTAATTTGATTCTATGATCATCTGGATACTCAAGAGATTCAAATAATTGATCAATATTCTTCAACCAGTTCTCACAATCTAACGCATTCTCTGTACCCTTCAACATTGGTGGGTGCAAAGACTGAAATCTAGCTAACAATATCTCCATCGGAGTCGGAGTTATATCCATCTGAGTATGAGTAGCACTGCCCTGATTTTGTGCCACTGGTATGTTCTGTCTAGGTCTACCACGACCTTTACCTCGAGTAGCCATGTCTGATATAAAATAGATCAAACACAGACAAAATCACAATATCACAATCATCTAAATCTTGTATCAATTATCTTTGGCTCTCGAGACTCAATAATCTAAAAAATCTCGAATAAAGCTCAACAATATAATATCTCAATTATAATCATGTATTTTACATTATGGCACAATGAAAATGCTAGCAAAAATATCACATGATCAATCAATTCTAACTGACTCAATCTACCTTCTTCCCAAATATCTTACGGTCTGATACCACTTAATGTGGGGCCCCGGGTCCGACATCTATTATTAATAATTATGAATGTAAAAGCCCAAATGATTTAGTAAAACACATAATTTGTGGTTCACAAACCAACATAAACATCGTCAAAATAATTTAAAGGTCACAAATGTTTGAAATATAAATTTTAACATGCCAAAATAAAGTAGTGAACCAAAGTAATCCAAACATCATCAAATATCTCCTAAGACCCGAGAATCCCACTCTAACGCGTATCTCCTCGCCTAGAGCTGGACTCTGCATCCCAAGCCTCGCCTCACCTACCGTCAAGCACATGAAAACAAGAGGTAGCCGATGTGCCTGTGAGTATAAACCCAGTATGATACAATCGATAACATATGAGAATTAAAATGACAAATAGTTCATATGAAATTCATAAAGATGCAATATAATGCAATGCATGATTAGAAGCTGTGGGCTATCAATAAATCTCAAGATCAAGCGAATCATCTGGTCATAGGGTACCCAAGGGAAGAGAATCCCCCAACAACATCCACCGACTCATCCGCTCGAGGTGGGGTGCTGTGTTCTACAATCCCAGGAATATGGTGCACCTATAGAGAGTGTTCAGACCATAGCAGTGACCTCCGCATACACTATGTCAACTCAACTATAGCCCAATACGTCCAACAAATCAATAAATCAAGGCGACCTCCGCCATATCAAATCTGAGTCAACAAGTGGCTCAGTATGCAATGTAATGATGCAAATCAATATCATCATCTCGATATCATAATAAACTCATCTCAAGGCCACAATCATCATCAAATCACAAGTAATTCATCGAGTCATAGAATTTTCAATTTAAAATAAAAATGATACTTTTACCTCGTATGTTAACGACGGTAACATACCTTTCGAATATTACCAACAAGATTCAAAATATATGGTTGAGAAGTCTTGAACCCTCGCAGTCTACTCGATTCGCTATCAACCAACTTAAAGTAAATAATCTTGAGCCAACCCAAATCAATACTTCAACCGAATCTTCAATACATATATCAAAAACTTGTATTATTTATCAACATAGAGCAATTTCGTACAAAATTATTAATTAATTTGATACTGCTTTAAATCAAGATCGGTAAATTGGATATGCAAGAAAACTCAATGTCCAACAATTCTTCTTCACAAACTTTTGTCAAATAAAATCGTTTACTCAGTCGTTCATAATCTGAAGCATACAACATAATTCCCACGAATTCTGCGTCAATACATTTCTGGCACACTTTAGTATTTTGAGCATAACTTCCTCAATATCCAATGGAATCTAGCCAATTTGGTATCATTTCAAATACAAGACAATGTCTATAACTTTCATTTGAACACAAAATTCTAAATCCATACCAATAAATCCCAGAATTCGGATAAACAGAAGGAATGTACACAAATCTGCACTAACTCGTATTTTTAGACCAATTTTAGTAAAAATCACATATCTCTCTCCTCTCTTCATGGAATTGAGTGATTCAAGAACCCAATCGAAGTAACTCAATTATCTACAAGTTTGATGAAGACCATAACATTAAAATCCAATTAGAACCATCCCATATAACCGAAATACAGTCGGCATAAAAACTGATATTGCACAGAAACAAGAAACCATGCTCATATCCATTTTAAATTCAAACCAATACAAATACAACATATCCAACATCTCAGTATCTTAAATATCAACTTACATATCAATTCTAAATTTCAACCCATTTCCAAACTTGAATAAAAATGGGAAATACTTACATCCTCGTGAAGCCCGTGATGAGAGGATCACAAATCTACCTTCATTTCGTAATTTTCTTGAGCATATCTTCCTTAAAATTAGAAAAAAGTTTGAAAATGGAGAGGAAATTGATGAGGGTTTGCGTGAAGGAGGAGGGAAATAATTGGTGGAGGTGAAAGTGGACTTAGATATTGATTTTTCGCGTCTTCAGCGCCGCAGCGCCACTTTTCAGCGCCTCGGCGCCAAATTTGCGCAAATCTAGCACCTAGGCGCTACTGTTCTAGCGCCGCAGCGCTTGAATAGTAACCGATGAACAGTAAATTTTTTTAAATTCGGGCATTACAACAACAACCCAAATGACATCACAATTCTTAGAAGAAAACGGCAAGTGGGTGACAAAATCCATCGTCACATGCTCCCACTTCCACTCAGGGATTGGAAGATTATGAAGTACTCCTCCTGGTCAACGATGTTTAGCTTTAACTTGCTGACAAACCAAACACTTGGCTACAAACTGGTAAACACTTTTCTTTATATCTTTCCACCAAAACCTGGTCTTGAAATCCTTATACATTTTCATCCTTCCATGGTGGATACTCAACTTACTCCTATGGGCTTGAGATAAAATCTCGTCTCTTAATTTAGAATCTTCTGGAACTTCGATTTTTCCTGACAGACACAAGGTTCCATCTGTTTGGAACACAAAGCCAGATGTGTTGTCTCTGTTAGCTAACCTTGCTAACTTTTTCAACTTCGGATCAAAAAACTGAGCTTCTCTGATTTTGGCATACAACGTCAGTTCAGACAAAATGCTCGTTACTCGAATGTGTTCCATTCCTTTCTTATGACAGAAGTGAAATCCCAGTAAACAACAATCTTGGATTACACTTAATATGAAACTTGTTTGAAGTGCAGATAATCTCACCTTGCGACTAAGAGCATCTGCTGTAAGATTCACTGATCCTGGATGATACTTGATTTCGCAATCATAATCCTTTAACAAATCCATCCATCTTCTTTGACGCATATTCTACTCTGCTTGAGTGAAGATATACATCAAACTCTTATGATTTGTAAAAATCTCAAATCTCTCTCCGCATAGATAATGTCACCAGATCTTCAAAGCAAACACAATCGCTGTCAATTCCAGATCATGAACTGGATAATTCTCTTCATGCTTCTTCAACTGTCTGGATGCATATGCAATCACATGACCATTCTGAGTTAAAACACACCCAAGTCCTTGAAGTGATGCATCAGTGTACACAATGTACACTCCTGATCCAGATAGCAGAGCTAAAACTGGTGCAGTTGTCAAACATTGACGCAGTTCATTGAAACTATTTTCACAATCATGTGTCCATTCGAACTGCACATTCTTACATGTCAGTTGTGTCAATGATTTGGAAATATGAGAAAATCATGAGATAAATCTATGATAATAACCTGCCAAACCTAGAAAACTTTTTATCTCTTGAGCTGATTCCGATCGTGCCAACTCAACACTTCTTCGATCTTGCTAGGATCCACTGATATTCCATCTTTGTATATAACATGTCCTAAGATGACATCTCTGTCGAG
The DNA here is from genome assembly GCF_025594145.1 of Primulina tabacum. NCBI lineage: Eukaryota > Viridiplantae > Streptophyta > Magnoliopsida > Lamiales > Gesneriaceae > Primulina > Primulina tabacum. Next base: position 21,368,941 of record NC_134550.1, read on the forward strand.
CCAAAACTCGCACTTGTTCAACTTAGCATACAATTGGTGATTCCTTAAGGTTAGCAACACAATCCTTAAATGTTGTGCACGATCTTTAAGGCTACGAGAGTATACCAGTATATCATCAATAAAGACAATGACAAACTTGTCAAGATACTCTTGGAATACTCGGTTCATCAAATCCATAAATACTGATGGAGCATTCGTCAAACCAAACGGCATCACTAGAAACTCGTAATACCCATACCTTGTTCGAAATGCAGTCTAAGGAATATCACGTTGATGAACTCGAACTTGATGATACCCAGACCGTAAATCAATCTTCAAGTACACTCAAGTCCCTTGCAGTTGATCAAACAAATCATCGATCCCTGGTAACAGATATTTATTCTTGATTGTTACTCGGTTCAACTATCGATAATCTATGCAAAGTCGCATAGACCCATCCTTTTTTTTAACGAACAACACTGGTGCTCCCCAAGGAGACACACAGGGTCTAATGTACCCCTTGTCAAGAAGATCTTGTAACTGTTGTTTCAACTCTTTCATCTCTGTTGGTGCCAATATATAAGGCGCTTTGGAGATAGGTACGGTTCCTGGTTCCAACTCTATCTCCGTTTCCACTTTCCTCTCCGGAGGAAATCCGGGAATTTCATTGGGGAAACATCAGGAAATTCATCGACAAATGGAATGTTCTTCACATTGATTACATCCTTTGATACGTCAACGACATAAATGAGGTATTCTTCTCCTCCTTTCATTAAAGCCCATTGTGTCTTTACAGCAGACACTACTGGCATTGGAGGTCGAGCTCCCTCACCGAAGAAGAACCAATTCTCGTCTCCTTCTAGACGAAACTGAACAAGACGTTGATAACAATCTACAGTCGCTCTATACTTAGTCAATAGGTCGATTCCCATAATACAATCAAAATCTTCCATAGCCAATATCATCAAATTGGCAGACAAGTATTTTCCCTCAAACTCTAACAAACAGTCTACTACAAGTCGCTTAGCTAAAACCTCTTATCTCATCGGTGTAGACACCGACATTAAAACATCTAATGACACGTAGGGTAGTTTATGCTTTTTAACAAACATTGAAGCTATGAATGAATGCGACACCTCAGTGTCAATTAATACATATGCACGAATACCACATAAAAGAAAATTACCTACAATGACTATCTCGTTTTGCTCCTCAGCTTGTTCATGGTTTAGGGCAAACACTTGCCCCTGAACTCGTGGGCGTTGATGAGATCCTTGTGATATTCCACCACGACGAGAACCTTGAGCAGAAAAATCTTTCTGTTGCAAAGTGGCCTCAGGCTGTTTTCCATTATAAGACACTGTCATAGAACCTCCGTCTCTACTCTGTTCTCCAAATTAGGGCAATCCCTCTTCATGTGACCAAAACCACCACAATTGAAACAAGCACCTTTTACTTTTCGACAATTCTCGGTCTGGTGATTGCCTCCGCAGTGGCCACATTGCAGCTTTTTCCTACCAAAGCTGTGCACCCCACCAGAACCGGAAGAAGAAGAAGATACAGACCTCTTCAAAGACTGACCCCTCGGTGACAACGAACTAGAACTTTTTCTAGCTTGCATAGCCTTCCTCCTAGAAATACTGATCTCAGCTTGACGACAACGATTCACTAATCTTTCGTACGAACTAAGATCACAGACATAAACTCGATCAAAAATCTCCTGGTTCAAACCATTCAAAAAGTGAGAATATTTTGCTGCAGAATTCTCACTGATGTGAGGAGCGTACGGCAACAGATCCGTAAAATGCTTTTGATAATCCTCAATGCTCGAATCTCCTTGCTTAATGGTCAACAGTTCCATCTCCTTCGTCTGGCGAAAAGATGGCGGAAAGTGATGATTGATCAAGGCCTGAAAAAAATGTCCCCAACAAATCCGCCAATGCTGCCGAACTAGAATGGCAGAAACAGGTTTCCACCATTTACGAGCTTTTCCTCGGATTATGAAATCGGCTACCTCCATCTTCTCATCCTTGTCGTAGTGCAACACTCGAAAACACTACTCCATGATATCGACCCATGCTTCAGAAACATCACCATTCTCATCTCCGATCAACCGTGGAGGTCCAATCTTCATGAAATCCATAATGTTGACACGGTTGCTACGTCTCATATCATCATGATCTCGATGACGCCTTCCGTCACGATCTCTGCAATGATATTCTCGGCCAGCCTCATCGTTGCCATAACGACCATGTCCCACACTTCCGTGACTGCTTCCATCTCCTGACATCTGAAAGGAAACCAAATCAACCTCTAAATCCTCAAAACAGAATTACTAATGTCCCAAAACTCTTTGCATGCTCTGATACCACCAAATGTAGCGCCCTTACCCGAGCCACTACTAAACAGACTAATAAACATGCAACATTAAACTTAATAACAACAATTAAACAGCGGAAACAAAATACTTAATCATCTTACAACCCAAACAAAAACAGAACAAATAACCTCATTCTTAAACATTAATACAACCATAACGAAAACATAATTCTGAATGAGAAAACGATAAACCACATAAAAACCTCCACTGGATCACCACCGAAAATCCAACTGCTCTATCCACTGTCCTGGCCGTCCGGACCGTCCAACCTAATACCTGCCCCATGGAATGGGGTGCACAAAATGAAAACAAGGACGTGAGCGACAATCGCCCAATAAGATAATGTCCAAGTATACAAACTGATATGATGTATGCGAAATGAAATATGCTCGGATATCAAGGATCAAGTCAAGAATCTCATGCTCAATCTAAAGGCACCTGAGTGTGTAGTCTCTGATCTTTCCTAGGCATGTTTTGGCTCACACTCAACATCAAGACGTGGACCTACAATAGCCAAGTCATCAGAGCCCACGGGTCCCGTCGGACACTGTAGCTCTCGATGCCCCATCGTCCACAATACAGAATAGGGCTGAGCGATCCCAACAAAGAGGTATATCTCAAAAGATATCAGGCTCAACATGGTATGTCATGTATAATATGCCAAAGAAGTAAAATATGTATCATGCAACATATAAATATGCAGCATATAAGTGTGTATACTAAGCTTGGATATCTCAGTCATTACATCACGTACCTCACTAAAACAATCTGAGAGAAAGCTTTGAACTTAGACAATACCAACATAATGAAATCACTATCAAACCAGATCCTGAATTATCAAACATGCTACAAAGTTCTCCCTAATTATCCTTAAATCACTATTTAAGGCTTCATGATTATACATGCGTCCGTCGTCAGCCCGCTGATGATTTCTCGATCTCAGTTAACAGATCCCTCCTCGAGTCGACACTAGCTTTGAAACTTCCCGACACCAAAGTGCCCTATAAACTGGCAAGAAAACCTAAGGTATAAGGCTAGAACTCTCTCTGGAAAATGTGGTGTAGGAAATAAAAGAATTCAGCTTCTATTTATAGGCTTCATCCGACTAGTTCAGAAAATCCGAATCAATCTTATCTGCCACGAGTCAGAATCTCATTTTGATAGTTGGATTTCTCGAGATAATGTAATTTGAAGTAGATCGGGTTATCCCTTTTTAAATTCAGTGGATCCCAAAAGCTTGATCCCGAATTAACAATTCTTTAATAATACTTAATTAACAACTCAATAATTATATCTTAATTTGTACTTCATTCAAAATAAGGATTCGCCTCATTACAGGCACACTACCAACCCTTTTTGTACTACCCAGGTATAAAATGACCGTTTTGCCCGTAGACGTAAAATTTCTTGATTTTGACTTTTCTTACTTTTATTGAATATAAACCATCCCAAATAATTATTTAAGCTTAAATTTAATTTTTATATATTTTTATTTAGCTTAAATTTGAGGCTTTCGATTTAATTTACTATTTACTAATTCGTGAAGCGTTTAATTCTCGAATTAATTCCAAATTTAATATTTTCTTCTCAAATTTTAAACATAGATTTTTATACTTAAACAAACCTAGTGAACCATGAACTGACCCCCGTGGACCATGGTTCGACCCTTTTCTTTTCTACCCAACCCTAGTTCGAACCCATGCAATCTCCCTCGAGCCAACTCTCATTTTTATCGAACCACACCCGAGCCACCTCGAGCCATCCCCTGACCATACAACTTGGGGACCCTACTAAACACCCTGGACTCACCCTAAGCCACACACCCAACCCCTTGATCGAGACATAGCCGCGCGAGTTCCTTCCTAGTCGTTGTAGGAGTCTTAGCATATATATATATATATATATATATATCCACACACCCCATAAACCTAAGTCACCTTAAGCCAGCACGGAACACACCCTACCTAGACCTTCCTGGACCAACCCTAAATTGAACCAGACCCGAGCCCCTAGCCTCGATCGACTCTCGCTGCAACCGCACAGCCTTTGCGTAAGTATCCTTGGCCCAGCGGCTTTTCTCCTTCAAGACACGCCCTTCTAGCACCTATCCATCCCTGAGCCACCCTCTTAGACCCCTCTCAAACCAGCCTAACCAACTTCGCCACGCCATGCACCACCTTCAGAATTTCCAGTCGCACGCACATGGGAAGAGTCCTAGCCCTATGAGACTTTTCCTCGGCTGCTGTCCAAGAGTCATAGCCATGCTAGGACTCTTCCTAAGTCCAAGCCACGACCATCATGAGCCTTGGTCAAGCCCTGGCCGAGCCACACCCCGTGCTTCCGCCTAGCCGAGGCTAAAACCACACTAGTGCACAAGGAAAGTCCCACAAACCCTAGGGTTCTACCTGCCTACGTGCAAAGCTCTTTCTAGCTCGTGTCCAGCCCTCGTTTCACTCCTAAATAGTCCTTGTTCTATTCATAAAATATCCCAAGTTGGCAGCCTATCTCTTGGAAATCTTAAAGTTTAATAAAAAAGCGTAAAATCGTCAAAACTTTGAAAATAATCATTCTATCGTTAAATGGTTCATGCTGAAATATTTTTCATGCAAAAATAATCAAAACATACATATAATAGTTTGAATGATGCCTCAAAAGAATTTAGAAACACGCCTTTGCATTTTAGAACGCTCTAAAATACGATCGTCGGCGTGGGATGCGAAGAAGAGCGAACAGACAACGAAGACTCCTATTTTTCTCCTCTCCAAGATTTCGAAAATTTCAGTGTGTGTTGTGTGTGAGGATCAGCTGATTGAGGGGTTTAGAAGCCCAGTTTTTTATTTTATAGATTTTAATTTGCATGATAATGCTCGTCTCATAAAATAATTTTAACTCTATCATTATTAGAAAAATTTAATCATTTTTAATCATATTAAGAAGCCTTAAAAATATTTATTGAAAAATATTCATTTTGTCTTGGTCGTCCCCGGTCTTCTTTCCCCAGCTGATAGAGGTAATATTTACATGTTTTAATGGATTGTGTGAGTAGTAGTTTGCATCGTACTTGGTTATATGGAGTCTGCATTCTGTCTATTTCTTCTTATTTTATTGCATTTGATCACCGCTCACTGACGTTATGTTAATGTGCAGAAAAATGGAGAAAAATCAACTGAAAGAGAAGGCTGGGGACAGAAGATGTCGAGCTAGTTTGACCGCCACAGCGCGAGTGCAGCAAAAAAACGAGTGCCAAGCAGAACACCTCGCGCTAGGGCGGTCAAACTTTACCGCCCCAGCACGACAGGCTGCGGAAGACACCAGCAGTACAGAAGATCGCGCGCTGGGGCGGGGAAACTTGACCGCCCCAGCGCGAATAAAAAAAAGAAGGAAAGTTTCCTATTTGGATTTTATTCAACTTGGAAGGTTGAAGGCTAAAGGAAAAAACCCTAGGCATGAAAAAGAGATAATCATTCAGCAGCCAAGGAGTCTAGAGAAGGAGAAAAGCTTGGAGCAATTGCTTGGGGGTTGAAGATTTCAAGATTTCTGGGCACCGTTCTTCGCAGATCTCGTCTCGTATAGTATTTCTTATTTAGAATTTATCGTTTAAACCTTGTGTTGTTTATTTTCACTATGAATTCGAGTAGCTAATTTACAATATTTGTTGGGATTTAAGGGGATCCTACCCCAAATTTTGATTTGATTAATTCAGATGTTGATGTTAATTTATTCTTGATTATACTAATGTCTTTCATTGCAATTATTAAAGTTTAGCTAACTTTAATAATAGTATAATATCGTGAGTGAGTTTGATAGAATAGCTTGTGATAAGATCGAGTGGTATAGTCCGTGTATCTACAATTACATAGAAATATGAAATTGGATACATGTTGATAGTTATATTCCTAAGGGTCGAAAACTAGGGGATTTCATAGATCGATATGCGATTCACTCTTGATAAATAATTAAAGACATTTAATTACTTCACTGAGTAGAATTAATTTGGCATAGCTTGAGACGGCGTGTTCAATTGAATAGGAAATCCTGTCGGAATCATAAATCACTATCGAACGAATTAATTAATTAATGAGGGGTAGGTGAACCAATATTTCCAACAAATTCATTTCTCATTGAAATTTAATTAATTGGTCTAGATTCTATATCTCATTATTTAATTCTTGAATTTTATCTTTGAGTTTTATTTAATTTTAGTTGTTAAAAACAACCATTCAAATTTCGTTGCTAAAGATTTGATAACTGAAAATAATAAATGTAAAATACAGTCTCTAGTTGAACGATACTCGTATTCTCGTACATCATACTATTACTTGACATCGTGCACTTGCGATTAATTTTCGAGCATACAAAACCATAATTTTATTGAGGGTTCCACAGTGCAAGTTTAGCTCGATCAAGTTTTTGGCGCCGTTGCCAGGGACTACTAATTCACAATTTTATTTTTATTTAATTTCTTTAGCATGTTTTATTTTTCTTGAGCTAACACTCCATATTCTATTCCAGATATCTTTTCCAGTGCATGCCAAAGTCACTTGACGTGGAGCTTGAGCAGTTTGATCCTGAAATTGAAAGAACTTTCCGCAGATGAAGACAACAGCAGAGACTGAAGGAACTTATGGAAAGGCACGAGCACGAGCATGAGGAGGAAAACCATGAAGATAGACATGTTGAGATACCACGCCACATACCGATGCTAGAGTGCGCCCAGCCGTCTTTGGATGGTGCACGCCCTGGCATTGTGAGGCCTATTGTGTGGGCAAACCATTTCGAGATCAAGCCAACTATAATTCAGATGATTCAGAATATAATCCAGTTTGGAGGATCTGCAGTAGATGGCCCAAACACGCACATCACAGATTTTCTTGAAATTTGTGATACATTTAAATTTAATGGAGTTTCTGATGATGCATTTAAGTTGCACTTATTTTCTTTCTCCTTACATGACGAAGCTAAAGCATGGTTAAATTTTTTGCCTGTAGGTTCGATCACCACATGGGAAGACATGACGAAGGCATTTCTCATTAAATACTTTCCTCCATCTAAGACCATGAAGTTGCGGGCAGATATCACCACATTTGCTCAATTCGAGCAATAATCTTTATATGAGGCATGAGAGCGTTTAAAAGATCTATTACCAAGATGCCCTCATCACGAACTGCCACTTGGGTTAGTCGTTCAAACTTTTTATTATGGCTTACTCAATCCTAATCGTACTATGATAGATTCTGCTGCTTGTGGGAACCTATTGAGAAAAACTGCTCATGAGGCGCACAAAAGAGAAAAACCAGCGCAGAAGAAGTGAGAGGAGGAGAAAGGAAGAGATGAGGAAAAGGACAGTCACGTAAAGGAAGGGAGAGAGCACAACAGAGAAGAAAAGGAGGGAAAAGAGAGAGAACGGAAGAAAAAAAGACGGAAGTGCAGACAGAAGGCTATAGTGAAGCAGCAACAGTGAGGAAGACTTCATCAGGGAGGAAAACAGAAGGCAAAAGCTGGAGGAATTCCACAATACATGCCACAAATAACTGAGAATTCCTTTCACTCATTCTTAATTTTGTTTTCTTCTATGAAATTAAATCTGAGTTTGCAATTTTGTTTTGAATTAATGGATTAATTTTATTTAAGCTAAGACCACGATAGAGCCAAAAAATACTTTGTTTGATATTTGGTTTATTTTCAATATATTATTTTTCTTGATTTTAATTATTGATTGACGTTGGTTTTATATTTCTTGTTAATAGCCTAATCAGCTATTTACATGTTTGTTGATTAATCACGAATCGGAAGATGATTGGTTAAATATAGCAACAAAGACGTTATCAACACATGGTTAGACTGACTAGAAACAATATTCGGTTTCAGTGTACGGTTTTAGGTGAAAACTAAAATTTCACGAAGATTTAATGCATTTATATACAATTAAATTCAATTAGAAATAATTGAACTGTTAGATTTAAATAGATTTATTAACTCGAGGAATCGTTTAATAAATAAATTTGGAGATTTTACCGTGATTGTCAAGAATTAAATAATTAATTGAATTTTAACACGTGTCAACATAGTAGAGTTTGGTACCGTTATGTGTCTTAGTTATTCATTTGAATTTGAATCCCTTCTTGATATTTGAATCCCTCGTTTTTAGTTGAAATTATTTTATTTAATAGTTTAGATTAATAATTCACATATCATATTTTTATTTATTTTGTCTAGCTTAAGTTAAGTGATAAAAATTCTAGTAATTAAATATTAGTCTCTGTGGGATCGATACTTGGACTTATCATCTATTTACTATAACTTGACCTAGACCGCTTGCTAGATTTATTCCCAACCTAAATCGTCGGTCAAGTTTCTATTACCGAATATTCGGACAAAATCTTCAATTCTCATGAAATCATGCAATTAGACCTTTAATCATATAATATGCATCATGCAAGCATTTAAAATCAATTAGGTAAAACAAGTATGCAATTTAATTCATTTTCATGTATGTGGTTTACGTAAGTTGGATTTTTAAACGTTACAATTCCCTAGGTATCAATGATAGTGCCTGCAAGAACCAATCAATTATGATTAGTGTATTGTACGGTCCCTTCATTTCATATATCCCCATCGAATCTGCAACCATTGGTTAATCAAGAGTTGCATATTAGATTCGATAGCTATGTGATACATTTACGAAATATTCATAGTGTCATGGCATGCACAACTAGAGAACTCTTATCCTTGATGTACAGCTTACACTCTCGTCAGAGATTTCATGCACTACTATTTCGTTAGATCACATAGGATATCTACACCCGTAAGTGAGCAGTGAATTCCAACTACAATGCACTAGCTCCTACACAGTCGTAATTGCATCCAACCTCGCCACCTTGTGACCCTAGCGGAGTCGGTAAACGAGTCAAATCACAATCCTAGTATGTAAAGCCTCAGTGTTGTCCCGGGTGGTAAGGACTAAGAATGTACAATCATAACTATGAAATTTTGTCTCGATTAATGATAACCACTTGAAATGTCCGAGGGATAGTTGTTTGGTGCAATCATCATATGATTACTCATCTGAATGATTGGACATCTCTATGCCCTTACCATGAAACACGGTACACAACATCACAGATGCTAATCTCAAGCTCGAGCTGCATTTATCATTGTTTTTAGACGGCTGAATCAACTAGGAACAAATTTAGAATAAACAGTGTTTACAAATGAGTTTCAAAATCAAATTACGATTCATTTGTATGAAAGTATAATTATCCATATGGATTGCATGAGTATACAAATAAAGTAAAAAAAAACCATAAAATTAATATTATATTAAAATAAATACTATTTATTACAACATAGTCAATAAATTCCTTAGCCAACTGTTGGCTTACAGAGCATCTACTCTAACAATCTCCCACTTGCCCTATAGCCAAGTACCCATAAACTTTAATCCCATTGTTTCGCGACGGTTCTCAAACAATTGTCCTGACAAGAGTTTTGTAAGTGGATCAGCAACGTTATCTGCAGAGGCGACTCTCTCGATTGAAATATCCCCTCTTCCCACAATCTATCGGATGATGTGGAATTTCCTCAATATATATTTCGATCGCTAATGAGACATTGGTTTCTTTGCTTGTGCAATGACACTAGTGTTGTTACAGTACACCGGGACTATATCTACTCCATTAGGAATAACGTCCAACACTTGGACGAAATTCCCCATCCAAAATGCCTCTTTGGCAGCAGTAGATGCAGCAATATATTCAACTTCAGTAAAAGTAACGAAGTAGGATTGCTCATATTTTGTGCTAACACTAGCGGGCCACAAACGTTTGTGTGGATTAAATCAAGTAGACCATGTGCATGTTCACATTTCCATTAAAGGGAGTCTTGGTCATTTTTCCTTTTAGACATGATTCACCAGTAGGTTGAGAATTTAGGTATGATAAGTCAAACAAGTCTTTTTCCACTAGTTTTGCATATTTATTTGGGAAATATGACCTAGTCTAGCGTGCCATATTTGTGCGAGAATCGGATCATCTAATTTTCTTTCGTTTGTTGTTGTTTTCATATGTGCTTGGATATTGTTCAACGGGATATCTTTTAATTTTAAGTTACAGAGATCGTTCATTATTTCTCCTATTTCTATCAAACATCTATTCTTGTAAATATTGCAAACACTTTTAGCTAAAACACAAGCATAATCATCTCTATCAAGCATAGAAATAGAAATAATATTTTTAATTAACTCAATAACATATAGAGCATGTCTCAAAATGAAAATGAAAATATTGATAATGGTTACTGATTATTTTAAAATAATTTTAAGATATAAAATATGGATTTTATTTTCTAAATTTTTCTCCCACTATTTTGACATTTCTACCACCTTATGATGAAAAAGAGAAATCATATTTTCTTATTGGGCATAAAGAGCCTAATTAGACAATTATGATCCCCAATAATATCAGCAAATTATAATTTCTAAAAAGTAGAATCCAATTGCATCCCTCTTCAACCTCTTCGTGTTTAGCCTCACGTTTAATAAGGACCCACTAACATGATGCCGTTTATTCCATGTGTCAAACCAACCCATAAATATTGAATTTTAGTGGACGGTCGCCATGAGTTCTCTCAATAATATGAGCCGAAGTCATGGGAGTTCCACTCAATTCACATCATATGTCTGGTGAACATCACAGCTTTTGGGCATCCAGGCCTCCCTAATAATATGAGTTAGACAATGACCACTACGTGATATAAATTTTGAATTTTATTCAAAATGGGGAATTTTAATTTTAAAATTGTCTCATCAATTTAATTTAAAATTGTGTTCTACGAGTTTGTATATTTGTTGGATTCATGCAACTATTATTTATAATATACATACATGCATACTACTATATATCGCATGTATATCATAATATGGCATTTAATAATAAAATAAATAAAGATGATAGGTCACCAACACTATTAGATCCATATAAGCCAGACATGGATCCATACCCATAACTTAGTTGAATGCAGGGATGCAAATGCAATTTATTACAAAAGCTTCCAATATTTTACATGTCTTCATCTTGTGCAAGAGCCTACCATCTTCCAGTCTTGATCTCTCACTATTTTTAATAATTACATTTGAATAGCTATGACACATAAGGATACATCTCATGGGGTAGGAACGAGCCATAAACCAGACCACTTTAATAATACTGAATATTAACAAAATGAATTAAACAATAAAATATCTTAACATACACCTATTGCATTGATCAAGCCTCTCGATCATCCTTCATGCATTTAACATCACATAAAAACATCAATTAATTAAATAAATTTGATCAATTGATTAAATCACACATCTAGTAATTTTATTATTAGACACCACAATTATTAAAGAAGTTAATAAATTAAATAAACATCTTTTATTTAATTTCTAATTTATTCAATAATAATTGATTTCTTATAAAACTTGTTTTTACCATAAATAACTAAAAATCATTTTCTAATTATTTATTTTACAAGAAAATTATTAATTTACCAAAATTTGATTTTTAAAGAAAAATTGAACAAATTTTCATAAAATTTCAATTTTATCCAAAATTTTGTAAAATCAGAAATCACACTCTAGGCCCGAAAATTCAAGCCTATGACACACCACGATGCCCTAGACGTTCTCTGGCACCCGCCTGAGCTGCCCGCCCGCTTCCTGATCAGTTCGCAGAACTAATGTAATGAATTAAAGTATTTTAGTGACAACCTATCCTTGAGATAGAAGGGGTGACGTAGGAGAATTTTAAATCTCCGAACATCCATAAAAAAACATGTATTCATTTTTCCATACCTTTAGTTTTACAATACCCTACCCAAAATATTCAAATCTATCTCTCAGTTATTTTCGCACTATTTTAGTAAACTGATTGATATTGACATACAAGATTTCGAGATCATTTCCTCAAATAACTGACTCACATTTGAAAAAAAAACTCAAAAAGCCTAGTGTTTATTCAACCCCCCTTTTGAACACTTTATCCGAGTTAACAAATCCTAATAAGTGGTATCAAAGCGACTAAATCTTGTTCTTGAATACTTCCAAATACATATATACGATAACCATGACTTCCTTCAATAAAATTCCTATGTTTTCCAGAGAAGAATTTGATGACTGGAAGATTAGAATGCAAGATCACTAAGCTGCACAAGATGATGATATGTGGTACGTCATGACTAATAAACCAATGAAGATCATGAAAGCAAATATTGTTGTTGCTCAAACTGATAGAACACCTCATCGTATTGAGAAACCACGCGAAGAGTTGACAAGTGAAGACAAAAGAAAAGCTAATTTGGATAATGTTATCAAGGATATACTATACAAGACGTTGGACAAAAACACTTTTAGCAAGATAAAGATATGCAACTCTGCCAAAGAAATTTGGGAGAAACTAATTCAATTATGTGAAGGCAATGAGCGGACCAAGGAAAAGAAACTTTCAGTTTCTGTACAGAGATTTGACAACATCAGAATGAAATCTTGTGAATAAATGAATGAATTCGATTGAATGAGTCAGAAGCATTGTCAACGAACTGAATGTACAAGGAAAAATGTATTCAAATAAAGAAGTTGAACTGAAAGTGACGCGTGGTATTCCCAAGGAGTGGGATGTCAAGAAAATGACCATGATAGAATCGAAAGATCTAAATAAAGTGGAAATTCATGACTTCTTTGCTTATCTAAAAGCATATGAATTCGAGATGCAGACAAAAGAGGGAGAACCGCTCTAAGTGCTCTGAAACTGGAACCAACCATTTGAGTTGAGAAGAATGTTGAACAACTAAACAATGACGCGATGTCATTGTTTGTCAGAAAAATCTGGAGGTTCATGAGAAGCAACCAAGGATCAGTCAAGAGGCATTATCACAAGAATGAGTCCAAGGATGAGCCAAATGCTTGCTACACTGTGGCAAAACTGGTCACTTCATAGATTACTATCCCAAGACGAAGAAGGAAGCAGGAGATCAGTTGAAAAGGTAAAGAATCCCTTTGAGCACAAAAAGAGATCTAAGGATGACAAAACTTCATCTAGAAAGAAGCATGAAGCCTTAGCGGCTGAAGAAAAAAAAGTCTAAATAGGTAGAAATTCACTTTTGACAAATCAGAATCTGAGAGCTCGAGCAGCTCCAGTGATGAAGAAGAGGTGAAATGCCTCATGGCTAATAATGGTGACTGGAATCCAACAGTGAACATATATTTGATTTCAGTTCAACTGATTTTACATGAGAAGAACTTATTTTAACTTTGCATGACATGTAAACAATAGCGAAAGCTTGCTCTCTCCTTTGAGAAAGTTAAAGCAAAGCAAATTTATCCTAAAGACGCAAAACTGAAACCGATTGTTAACAATCAGTTGATCTGTCGAATATGAAAAAAAGAAATTGCTGAGCTGACAGCAGAAATGATGAGAACCAGTTTGTGATTCAGCAGTTAAATTCTAAAAATCCGAGACTAACTAATCTGGTCCAGCTCTTGACCAAGTCATCAATTACATTGACTGAGATGCAAGGACTGTAGATGAAACTCAACTACTCGTTTTCTTTAAAATATACTAGAAATTTTTTTGCTTTAATTCATATCGGCCGAAACACTAAGCATTTAAATATGAATATTTTGCACCATTTAAAAAATAACCAACCAACTATTAGTTGAAAATTCCAAAAGAACACATTTAAAACGCAAATCGTAAACGTAAAACCAACCCTAAGCTAACATTATTTAATAAATAAACTTAATCTACATTATAAAAACAACCTCTCAAAAGCATCATAAGTCATAAAAGTTTTAAAGTATTCATAAATCATAAACTTATTTTATTTGCGGAAAACTAGTAACGTCCTCATGTTGTATGCACCTTCAGTCCAGCTATCAAGACCTCCAGTAATATCAAACCACCTGCATCGATACACCTAGAGAGTCTATTGACTCACCAACCTTAATCATGATAGTAAGTAATACATATATAGTCAAAAGCAATAGTTGAAAATACTTTTAATAAATAACTTTTAATGAACCTAAACTTTAAAGATTTTGCTTCATCCTGTACTTTTTTCCTTTTCTCATATACGTGTACATTTTCCTTTTTATTGAAGTCAGATCCTCAATTGTGACTTTCGTATTAGCTGAAAGTCGATAGATCCATCTATGTATTACCACGTACCAGGCGGCGGGGACATCAGCGACACTGTCCATCTGTCAATTGAGTCTTGGCCTTTCATATCATCGTGTCGTAGTATTAGTCACAATCAATTCACCTCCATCAACGTTCATATTTCCATCACTTATAAAATTCATGCACATATAAATCATTTTTTCTTTTAAACCAAGCAGGCAACGTGTCTTTTAGCATTAACGTTTCTTCATAAAATTTCAAAAACATTTAAAATAACATTTTAACATTTATTATAGCATTCAGGGCACTGCCAGGACCTCTAAAATTTTTCATGCTAAAATGACTGTTTTGCCCCTGAAAACCCTAACTTTCCCATTTAACTTTAGACCATAAAACGACGATCCAAATCCATCCAAACTTAACATATGAACCATAAATACACCCACAATATTCTAGACGTAAACTTAAACTTCTCGAATAATTTCCCAGTTCGTTTTTAAACTTAAGAATACATGCCGGTTTTGACTCGTATGGACTCGAAACTTAACCAACTTGAACCAAAGCTTATTAACACCTAAACTACAACCCAAATCAAGCCCATTAAACCCTTGGACCAGCCTAGGACACCAACTTAATTTTTGTCCCTACCTTTTCGAAAACCCCAGTTTACATACCATGAGTTTCTGCAAGCCTAAGCCCTAACCATCCTGTCCAGCCGCTAACCATCGACCCTAGGACACTACTAAAGCCCTTGAAAACCTACTGGACCAGGCCTAGCACCCCAACCGTGCCCAACCCTTCAAGCAGTGCCTTAGGGAGCCATGCTCGACGCCAAGCTTGCGTACCGGCCCCTAGCCTTCGCACCAGCCATCGTGCAGCCACCCTAGGACCCTACTAGACCCCTATGGATTTTTCTTGAGAAGCCTAAAGCCCACAACCCATCAAACGCATCCCAAACGTGCGCGGCTCCCCCTTGCTTCACACGAACATCGTAGACCTTCGAACCAACTCTTGTGCCGCCATTCTATCACCATCTTGCAGCCCTCTTAGGTCTCCTAAGCATGCCCTCATAGCAGCTACAGCTGTGGCTCTCAAGGGTGCCCTATCCAAAACCCTAGTACTAAAAAAACATGCAATTTTCGTTCAACCTAGTTACCCTCCATGTCCAGCCCTTGTGCAACCTTTTCTAGGCCATTAAACCCTCTAAACTTTATCCTTTTGGTGTCTCTACCAAGGAAGCCCCTTCATGCATCAATAGAAAGAGTTTTAAATCCTAAAAACTTGAGTTCTTGGCATAACATGACATAAAAACGAAAATAATTATAAGGCAACATATTTTTCATGCAACTATACATCAACACATAATATGATGTTGTTAGAAACTTAATTTCGGAAGTTTGACAAATAGAGCGATTAAAGATTGAACTAACTGATCCAGAATACTGAATATAACTGATAAAAAATACGCAAAATATAGTGGTTGCCTAAATGATGATTAGTGCGCAGACAAGGAAACTGAACTAAGCTAACTGAAATGTGTAGTCGACTGGATGATCAGTTGGAAATGATCAGTCTTACTGCAATAAGTTGTGAGATATGAGCTAGTTCCATCGGCTGTGTCAAACCACATAATCAGTTAAGGAATATAACTATCAACCGAAAACTGTACAAAAGCAGAATGTAACATGTAGTGGGAACTGATGAAACTTAATTAATAATTTATTATATGTTAAAACCTGTATTTTAAAATTTAAGTTTCATTAAAATTATAAAATTATGTTATTTTAGTATTGTTTGTTTATATTTAATTGTCTTACTAAATATGTTTTATTTTCAGGTTTTCTACGTGTTGGTAAAATAATGATAACTCAAGCTAGAAAATTCAAATGGAGGTGACTCAAACATGTTTGGAATCCTTGAGAAATTATCTACAACTTTGCAGAAGACATGATTGCCTAAAAAGTTCATTAAGATGATCAAATTGTGCAAATATCAAAAGGAGGACAAATTTACTTTTACTATGACCAGCATATAGTAAAAACATAACTATTTCAATATTTAACCAAATGAGGTGAACCAAGTGGCCAAATTCATCTACAGACAATTCCCCACATGTTTGCCGTTTTGAGCAGAGTCAAATTCGGTGATTAAAGTTGTGGAACAAAGCATTGAAAGAAGGGACATGAATTGAACTTGGAGGACACAAAGAATACTATTGCAACTACATGGCATTAATAAAAATTTTGACCCTTTCTCTCATTTGGCTATAAATAGAGGCCTTGTGCTAGCTTGAGAATCATTCTATCTCATTGTAAAATATAGTGTGAGTGTGTATCAAAGTTCTAAGTTCCAATATATTTTCTTTCATGTTCTCAACTATGAGTGATATTTTAGTGTTGATCAAAAGTAAGCTTATGGCAAGCTAAATCTATTATGTCAAGGTGAAGAGGATGCATTTTGGTGAAGTAAGATTGTTTATATTTTGTATATTCTTTCTTTATTTCTTTTCATTTAGCTAACTTATTTTTATTGTAGGTATAAAAATGAATTATTTGTTGTTATCAATTTACATCAAATGCTTGATACCATTAAAGTGGTTATCTTGATTTGTTGTTTAATTTTGATACAATAAATATTTCATCACTTATTATTATATATATATATATATATATATATTTATATAATATCATAATATTTCATTTAGACGATAGCGTGGCTCTGCCGGTTGTTCTAAATGAAATATTATGATTTAATACTAACATCTAACAATCTAACATTTACTTTATCGCAACTAACTTTTATTTTTCGCATCTAACTTTTACTTTCTCGCAACTAACTTTTACTTTTCGCAACTAACATTTACTTTATCGCAACTAACTTTTACTTTACCGCAACTAACTTATTAAATCAATATATTCATTTAGGCAATAGCGTGGCTCTGCCGGTTGTTCTAAATGAAATATAATGATTTAATTTAACATTTACTTTATGCAATTATTTATTTATATTTATAATTATAATCATAGGTACCATATATAAAATATCGGTTAATTCGGTATTTTTATAGTGGGAACTATATTATATTATGTGTGTGTTTAATTTTCTTGGAACCATTATTTATGGTGGTTTCTTTTGTTTTACTTTTAGTTAAACAATATTACATAAACCAAGAATAAATCCTCAAGCCTTGACAAAATTTATAATTTGTAAACTTCATTCTTGCATTTGGTAATCTATAAATTAATAAATTTAAACTCAAAATAACCTCTCTGAGGATCGATCTCGTACTTACGAAATATATCTTGCAGACAACCTACACTTGGGTGAATTATTATTTAAGTAGTAGCAAGTTTTTGGCGCCGTTGCCGGGGAGGTATAAATTAAGTTTATATTTGTTAATTATGTTTTATTTATAAGTATTGTGTTGTTTTTTTTTATGAGTATTTGGAGTCGAAAAAAAAGTGGTAGACTTATTCGAGTATCTGAAAATAATTTAAACATGGATGATAATTCAAATAATCAAGATAATGATAATAATAATAATAATAATCAAGAACATGATCAATTAAGAACACTTAGGCACCATATGAACCCTATTAGAACTAGTGCCCCATCTTGTTTAGTTTTTCCTCCTGATGCATCTAATTTCAACTTCAAACCTCAAATTATTCAACTTTTACCAAATTTTCATGGCTTAGATTCTGAAAATCCATATTTGCATCTAAGAGAATTTGAGGAAGTTTGTAACACTTATAATGATCAAAATTGTAGCATGGATATAGTTCGATTAAAGCTTTTCCCTTTTTCTTTAAAAGATAAAGCTAAAACATGGCTACAAAATTTAAGATCAAGTTCAATAAGATCATGGGAAGAAATGCAACAACAATTTCTCAAAAAGTTTTTCCCTTCCCATAGAACAAACTCTTTTAAAAGACAAATTACAACTTTTTCTCAAAAACAAGGAGAAACGTTTTATCAATGTTGGGATAGATATAAAGAATTACTTAATACATGCCACATCATGGTTTTGAAACATGGAGAATAGTTTCTCACTTTTATGAAGGTCTAATACCTAAAGATAGGCAAATGATAGAATTCATGTGTAATGGAACTTTTGAAGATAAAAACCCAAATGAAGCTATGGAATATTTGGATTCATTAGCAGAAAATGCTCAAAATTGGGATAATATAGGCACAATAGAACCACCAACAACTAAAAACAATAATTCAACAAATGGTGGTATCTATAATCTTAAAGATGATATAGATATTCAAGCTAAACTTGCATCTTTAGCAAGAAAAATTGAGTCATTAGAAATGAAAAAGAGTGGTCAATTAAAAAGTATTCAAGAAATTGTTTGTCATATATGTGATACACATGATCATGCTACAAAAGATTGTCCAACATTACCTTCATTTAAAGAATGTCTCCATGAACAAGCAAATTATGTTAACAATTATAAAAAACCAATACTAGATCCTTTTTCACCATCATATAATCTGGATGGAAAAATCATCCTAATTTTAGTTGGAGGAATGATAATAATGCACAACCGTCACAACAATATTTTCAAAATAACCAAAATCATCAAGGTTATATTCCTTATGTTACACCTCCAAGAAAAAACTTTGAAGATGTAATTCATGCATTTATCCAAACAAGAGTCTATCAATATTCAAAACAGTCAATCTATGAGTGATTTGAAAGAAACTCTTGCAAAATTTGCATCTGCACTTAATATTCATGAAAAAGGAAAATTTCCATCTCAACCTCAACCTAATCCTAAAAATCAAAATCAAGAATTAAAAAATGAAAAAATTGATCAAATAAAATCTGTTATTACCCTTAGAAGTGGTAAAATAGTTAATGATCCATATAGTAATGAAAACAAGGATCATTTAAAATCAAAGAGTAAGGATGATAATCCTGATACTTTTGAGAATGATGATACCTTAAATTTTAAGAATAATATGGTGAATGATAAATCATCTGAAATAGTAAATAAGTCAAATAAACCTCCACCATTTCCTCATGCATTAACAAATCATAAAAAACAAAAAAGTGATTCTGATATCTATGAAGTTTTTAAACAAGTGAAGATAAATATTCCATTATTAGATGCTATTAAACAAGTACCTTCTTATGCAAAATTTTTAAAAGACTTATGTACTGTAAAGAGAAAATTGCATGTGAAGAAAAAAGCATTCTTGGCTGAACAAGTAAGTTCTATTCTTCAAAATAATTCTAGTTTAAAATATAAAGATCCTGGTTGTCCAACAATTTCATGTATTATTGGAGAAAATAAAATTAAAAAAGCTTTGTTGGATTTGGGAGCAAGTGTGAATTTACTTCCTTATTCAGTGTTGATGATCGGTTGAATTTAGAAGGGGGGGTTGAATAAACTCAATGGCCAACTTAATAAATTCTTTCGAATGATGTGCTAAAATCCTGTTAGAGATTTTAACGATTCTTGTTCAAGTATAAAGACCAGCAGATCACATGATAATGTGCGGAAAACGATCTGTTGGTTAGTGGGTGAAAAATGATAAAGCCGAAAAGCAGTAGATAGCACAAGGCTTGTTTCTGAAAGTTCGAATATGAATCTTCTACGTCTCCCCTTCTTCTGTTTCCAGAAGGTATCAGTAAAAGACTTTGGTGAATACAGTACAACAATTGTACACATCCACTTCAACAGGACTTACCCTTCGCCTATTGAAACTCTTAGCGTAAAACTCAACTTCTTGAATGATCTTAAATTCTGGAAAAGACTTTTTCCAGTTACAAATTCTTCTATCAATGAAATAATGAAGTGAATAGCCTGAGAAGATATAACGAAAATAGCTTAGCACAATATGATCTCAATGATCAAGAGTATGCAATGAAGCGTGTGCTGCTTTTTCAGTGTTTGAGCTCTTTAGATAACTGAAAGTTCTAACAATGCTCGAATGATGTTTTTCAATTCAGATTTTTTTCAAAATGCTACATTTTTCTTCACGAAATCCTTAATCTCCATATATAGGCTCTATTCAACGTTCAAAAACTGAACGATTCTTTTCTTTTTGGTGGTTCAGCTTTATTGCTTAAAATGGACCCTGCAGAATACATCAAAAGTAATCAGTCGCAGTTCATACCAAAAATGGTATACCGTCTTAAATGTTCTTGTATAGCATTTAATGGCATTTAATGAAGCAATAAATGCTGGTATCACGTTAATAGATCAACGGTAATATTTAGAGACTTTGAGATACGCAAGATTCTGTTAGTGTATATTTCGAATTTTGTATCCTTCTAGTTCTGGTTTTAGCTAAGAAATTATTTAAGCAGGTTTTAGCTCGATACAAGTACTTCTGGTTTACAACATCTACTGGTTCTACTGGTTTTGTACTAATCCAACATCTACTGGTTTTTCCTTAGCATCTCCACAATAAATTTAATTCTAACAATTTCCCCCTTTGTGGATGCC